>NC_056725.1:647622692-647747692 GCF_019279795.1 Protopterus annectens
GTCCTTTATATACCATGAATATGTTACAACTTATGCTGAGAAATGGGTGCCACTTGATGTCTGTAATCATAAGGACTGAATAGCAAGAACCAGCTTTCCTAGGACTCTGTATTATTTTACTATATCCCACATTGCATTCCAGAGTACATTTTCATTGCTTTTCCGTGGTCCACAAAAATGCATGACGAATGTACTGGTGAGATCCTGTGGCCCATCCAATATATGTTCAAAGTGAAAGATTTGATCTGCTCTTCATCAACCACAGCAGAATTTGCAGTTCATTACTCCAAAATCAGAGGTTTAAGTTTTGCAAGGAATCTTTTTACTAATATCCTGTAGTTGACTTAGACAGTGTGGCTGAGGAACATGACTCCTTTATAATGAGACCACAACCTCCTGTTACCTCTTTTGAAAATGGGAGTTCCACTTCAGTTTTTCCTATCTTCCATACTACACTGGAAAGGCATATTAACCATTACTTCCTAAACTTTTTCTGTGCATTAACCATTTCTAGCCCAATCTCATTCTGACCCATGGACTTGAAATTTCAGAAATATTTAATTCCTACAGTGAGCTCATCTACAGAAATGGACACAATCTTTCCAGTTGCTTATGGCACTGTCTCTTCAAAGTGGGGGGGGAGTATCCACAGGGCACAGAAGTTTCTCATAATGTTCCTTCCACCTGCCAGGAATGTCCTCAATTGACATCAAAGACTCTATCACTTGTCGGGAACAGCTGAGGTAATGTATTCCACCCTCTGTGTAACCAGATAGTTTTCCAGAAAATTTTTGAATCTCACTGATAGCAGTTCTCTATGGACTCACAAACTGCCATCCACATTCAAGCCTTCCCTTTTTGACTGCCTCAGCTGCTGTTCTTACTAACCTCTCAGTATACATGAGTCTGGTCTAGAGACCCCCTGGGTGTATTGCTCAACAGATCTTCTTAATTTGATGGCTTCTCTTACTACAGGTATCCAAAAGTGGGCATTTGGATTATCACAATGTTAAGCAATGACCACCACAGCTTCTTGATATCATCTGATTTATGTAGGCATTGAGCAGTATCTCTTTATACTCTAAATCTCTGCCTTCCCCTGAATATTGGTGAAGCTCTTCTGGAGGTGTGAGTAGAGCACATCTTACACAGAAGCATCTGCAAGGCATTCCCATGGCCTGAGCACAGGCTATCTAATGCAACGTATGAGCAGCTTTGTGTAAAGACATAGTGTTTATTATGAGCAATTCATGACTAGCATGGAAGTCTAATAACAATTCACTATTCATGTTCTGGTCATGCAAGACATTCCTCCCAGTCACACTTCTCCAAGAATTTCCATTATTCCCCACATAATCAGTTTTTTCTAGTAGAACTATAATTCAGTGGGTGATACCCTATCAAGCATTGCTCCCAAGGTCTCCAGGAAGGTCAGGTACCTGAGCAGTTGTTGGATGTATATGCACAAATAACATAGAGCATTTTCTTTCTGAAACTCACAGGTGACCCTCTCATCATCTTTTACTAACTTGAACTGAATGGTGCTCAGACTATAGTATGTGAGTATCCCAACTTTTACCACCCAGGGCAGTTTCTGACAGGCACCTCTGAAAAAGTAGAGATACCACTTCTGAGCATCAAGTTTGATTTCAGAAACAGTGCTGTGTTCATAGGTTCATAGGTGTGTACTAGGCTAACAGCCCTAGAGCCTTTACAAGCCTGGCCTATAAAAGTGCCCTGGCATCGTGTCGCCCTTTTTGATGAGAACATTGGTTCTTGGTGCTGCTAGAAACCTAACGAGGGCTGTTTATCCACTTACTCTTGCTGTCTTTCCCACTTTAATTGTCTATACTCTGCTGTCATTCCCTGGTATGGAAAGCTATGCCTTCCCCTAATTTGAAAATCAAACACTTGCTTAGCTTCCTCACAATCTATTACTTTCCCTCCTGATGTATGTTAGCCCAGTAATTTAGCTCCTTATTTCACTTCCTTCAATTACTTCCAGCCACTCCCCCTTTATCTGTAGACTCTTACTACTGTATATCCATAACGGAATAGGTTCATAGGTGTTTACTAGGCTAATGGCCACAAAGGCTTTAAGCATAGCCATGCATCCCATATCTCTGACAGGTTCTGATACTCTTGAAAAGTTTAAGCAGGGGCCTGAGAGATGAATCATTTATAGACTGCATGTCTCAATTAGAGATATAAGTGCCAAGCCAATTGTCCAAGTTACACTTGAAATGGGTTAGGGAAGAACTCTGATTCACATGGATGAAGCCTGTTCCAGAGATGGGGTAGTCTCTGGGATAAGTACCTGTCTCTTCAGCAGGTCCTACTTGTATCCTGTACTTTCTTTGTAATAGACCTCCAGCTGCTTTAGTCATCAGGAAAAAAATCTGCTATTTTATGGATATAATATTCTTTAAGGATATGACTGTTTTCCTTAATAGCTTGCATCCAATATACTAATCTCGCTTTATCCCATATACTTTCCCCAACACCATCATCTTCTTCCATTTCAATCTATATCCCTCAGCTTCAGTTATATATACAAACCTTTATTGTAAGGCCTTAAAATATCTCCTCAGTCAGGAAGTTCTAATTCCCCCTTGCTCTGTGGGGAGAATCATCTTATTTCATTTGACCCATCCCTTACCCTTTTTCTCAAGTAGACTTTTGCTGTTCCTTATTAATTGTTATCCACAACTTCTGTGCTGGCTGATCATATGGTTTACATACAAGACAGACTTATTTTAACTATAAACATTTTCACTGCCTGTACCATACTAATCAAGTCCATAATCACAACCTTTCAATCTCATATTATTCTAATTACTTTCTGTTTAGTCTCCTCCCTTTCTCTCCAATATTTAGTAGTCAGTAATAGTCTTCTTTAACTCATATCCCCAAGTACGTCTTAAACCATGCCCCCATAAATATGAATATTGGGGGAAATAACTCACGTAAGTGCACATTTACTGCTACTGCATCCATTCCATCTTCATTTATTTTGTACGCAGAAAATATCAGTGTTTTAAAATATTCTACAGCACTGGGACATTCTGTTCCATGCCTGACAAGTACAACATAGCAGCAGCAGCAGCGAGCAAAGCTGTTTTTATCTAAATTACAACACTAGTTGCAAGCATGGATTTGTGGGTCCCTCATAGTTCTTGTCAAAGGCTTCAAATACAAGGCAAACAATAAAGGGGAAAGAGGATATCTTTGCTTGGCTCCTCAACTCAAACTCAGTTTGCTTAGTAGCACCTTGTCTACCTTTATTCTCACCTCCAAGCCTTCATATAGTCTCTTTATTAACAATTATTTTACTGGAAAGTACAAATGCTTTCAATGTTCAACATATAAAATCCCAAAAGACTCTGGCAAATACTTTCTTTGCATCCAAGCTCACCAGCAATTTTTATTACACACACACACACACACACACACACACACACACACACACACATCACCAAGAACTATGTACTAGTTACAAGGAAGTCTGGTAGCTTTTGTTTTTAATATCACTTGGACAGGAACAAGTTTCAGAAAGTTGAGGTGAGTCTGGAGAAAGCTCTCTTAGCTATCAGTCATTCAGCTTCTGTGACAAACTCCAGAAAAAAATTTTCGGATCTCAAAGGCAGCCAAAATTGTCTGCACAGACTGCACAGCCAGGCTCACCAAGCAAAAAAAAAATTCTTAAATCTCATCCCTCCCCCCAGTGAGTTCTCTGATAGAGATGATTTTACAAATGTGAAAGAAAAATACCTGTAAAAAGTAAAACTTACAGATTTTGTTTATTTATTGATTTATACTGACTCTTTTTCAGGTTCAGCCTTGGAATACAAAATAGAGTACAAACATGAAACACAAAGTAGCAAAGAGTATTTAATAAAACTTGTACCATAACTATTGTATTTATTTATCTTTTGTTTACTGGGAATGCCTGACTTGGAATGAAGCCAATTTTCAGAGGAGGCCCAGGGAGAAATGCTCCAGATGCATGTCTTCGTAATGTGGGAGGAAACCTAAGCACCCAGAGGAAACCCACACAAACACAGGGAGGGCATGTAGACTCCACACAGAAGACACTCCAGACAAGAATTGAACCAGAGAACTTCTTGCTGTGAGGTGACAATGTTACCACTGCACCACTGCAACATCCGGTATATAACATGTAATGTAAGCATTAGTAACAAGTTACTATTAAACAAACCACTCAAACAAATGTATTTACAACATGTGAAAAGAGAAAAAAGATGGAAAGAGTAGCAATGACTGGATAGATATTTAGCTTTCGGGGAGTTGAGAGCTTCATGCAGCATCCTAGGTAACAAACAGATATAGTAGGCTCTTATTTATTTACTTGACATTTGTTTACTGGAAAAGTCCAACCGGGATAATATCCCATTTTCAATGGAGGCCTGAGCAGGGTCAGATCCAGCACTAGGCAACCTAGGCAGTTGACTAGGGCTCCATGCTGGCAAGGGAACCTAACCCCAACTTTAAATTAAAGAAAGAAAAGTTCTTACTTTTCTGAGTGATCATGTGCTGTCACTTTGTCCAAATCCTGCTGCTTCCTGCTTTCAGCCAATGAAACAGAAACAAGCAAAGGTGTGAGATTTCAAAGCAAAACTAGCAGTATGTATATAAATTGTTGCACAGCATAATGGAACGTGTCTGGAGTCAGCTTTGGTTCACCAATTAGAGTCTATGCAGCATTTAACAGCAGGTGTGTGGAGCTGATTTTGGTCCACCATAGAGTCAGGTGTTAAAGAATAACTACAGTTAGGTGGTACTTTCTGAATGCCACACAATATCTGTCTCCTTCCCAAGCAGTGATATGTTGTCCGGCATTGACATGGATAAGCACTACCAACAAGTTCCCTAATGTTTACTGTTGTATAGGCCAAAACCCTATATAGAGAAATGAAACTGGTAGACAAGCTTTAACCAATAATATAATTGTTTTTGTAAATCTAATGCATCATGAAGCACAGTACTTGATGAGGTTAATAAAGCCTTTCAACTGACTTAAATAGGTTAGACCCAATTTTTATCTTTTCAGTTTACAAATAAATGGCATTTAGTTTGACTAAATAAATTGCTTGATGAACCATAGTATGAGGCATATCGGTAGTTTAGCTTCTCCGAGCCTTTACACTTTGTACTATACTCTCCCTGCTCCCCAAACACACACACACACACACACACACACACACACACACACACACACACACACACACACACACACACACACACACACACACGCATGCGTGTACACACAGGTATAAATGAAGATACAGTGAAATATAAATGAAAGTATAGATGTAGACGGAGAACAAAGGGTAGCAGAACTATAACAGGGAGAAAAAAGGTAAAAGACATTCTTTTGTGTGAATGGTAAACTTGCAGCAAATGCTAGTTCTGGGTTCAAAAAGTAGCTACAAAACATACCCAGTTGCTTCTGATAATGCAGATATATTGTTGGCTGAGTTATATCTGGAGCAATGGCAGTTATAAAAAATTCTTAGCCACATAATGCCCATATCTTTTGCATTGGCCATATTGTAGATAGTGTTCATCAAAGCTTCAGCATTACTGCTGTAGTTCTGGCATTTTTAACTTTAAAAATAATGAAACTCTTTAGACCCTGAGATCATTATATGTTAGGCACAACAGAGTTGGATCAAAAATCATCACAGAAGTAAATATTTGCTTTCTCACACATGCAGAAAAATGTAGATAGAGATCCAGACAATTAGACATCCACAAACATATAAAGACACACACACACTAGCACACACATGCACACACTCAAACATAAGCAAACGCACACAAAAAGCTGACAAAACAATAGTAATGGACAGGAGGTGTGATTTATAAAAATCTATTACCTCTTCCAAATACCTTATGAAGATTTGTCCAATGCATTAGTGCTGGAGACCTGAGAATGTAATGCAATAGAGTCCCACTACCCTTAAAGCTGAATAGTGCAGATTGGTGTATAGGACTTATTTGAATTTCTACTGTGAAAGAGGGTCTCACCCAAACAAATGACTGGTGCCAAAACATGGCCTCAAGCTGAATGCCAAAAAATGCATCATCATCCCCTTTGGGGAGAGTGACGTCCCCACATATCCCTTTTTAAGTGCAACCTGGATAACTGGATGGGAAACAGAAAATACACTCCTGGAATTCCACCTGTGCCCCTGCTGGACAGCGGCTCTGAGTGCTGACTTGTCTAAACATGAGCTAAACTCTTGGCTTGGCTTATAAAGGCCTCAGGGCCAATAGCCTATTAATCTCCTATGATCCTATAAAAATGCTGGCCACTGGCACATCATAATATCAGTGCAAGCTTAGTGCCTCAATGATCCCTCTGCTGGTATGTATACACTGATAATGTTTATTGACAGTACAGTTACAGGACGTGACCTAGACAAGCATCATGAGACTCTCTCAAAGCTTGCTCCTTTCCTTGCAGCTGTAATACACAGACTGCTCTGAATAATGCAGGCTTGCAATGATGGTCTGGTAGAATGCCAATATACATAATGTAGCGTACCTAGGAATTACAATTATGTCCAACATTTCTTAGGACTGCAGTTTTATTATTCTTTGAAGAAAGTATGAAATATAACATTATCTTTTATGCCACACTCCTAAGCTCTGTGTTACAAACACATATCAGCTTTGTGATGCTTAGGAAAGTTCGCTATTCTGTTTTCAGGGAACTCTTATGAATGCAAGCTAGAGACATATCCAAACAATACAAATACTGTGAAACAGTACATAAAAATAAAAAAAAAATATATGCATATGAATACAACTTTAAAAATCTGTCTCCTAACAGAAGTGTTCAAATAGTTTCAACTAGATTTCTTTTACTACAGACTTGTGTAAGGAAAGTATAGACATCTTTCCTCCAGCTTTAAGCTTATGAATTCTTAAAACATTTGCTGTTCATGAGTAAAGATTAATATGTTAATTATATTGTGTACATTCCGGTGCTGCGGTAGCATTGTTGCCTCACAGCAAGACGTTGTCACGTTCGATTCTCAGCTAGAGCGTCTTCTGTGTGGAGGCATGCGTGAATGGGTGTGCTTTCGTTGAAGGTTGTGCATCAGGGCTGGTAACTCGGCACGTAAAAATCCACTACCAAACATTAGCAGACCGGAGTTCCGCTGTGGCGACCCCTAACCAGGATAAGCCGAAAGACACAACAACATATTGTGCACATTCCTAATAAGCTTAATTTCACTGAAATTTAAGGGCTTGGATTACAAGTACTATTTCAGATACAATAAGTTGCCAAGAAAAATACAAAGCTCTCACTAATTTCATTTAGGTCATCAGGGAATGGAAAAGAAAGCTGAGAATGTAACATCTATGTGGAGTTTTGAGCTATAATTCCTGGACAAAGTTAAAACTCTTCACAATACATGCTGTGGTTTACACTCTGAAAGCTGCTTAACTGAATGTTTTTTTTGTTTCTTTTAAAAGTACTATATTAATAACCTTGAATATGTATTTATAGGAAAAATTAATAAAATGGTTTGTTCAAAAGAGAAACAAGTTCATACGATATTACAAAACCATTTCAATCTGCAGCTAAGAAATTCACTTTGAAGAATATATTGCTTGTGAATGGCTCCTTGGGGAAGAAAGATGAAACCCAGACTATGACCTAGCTGATCTGGGTCTGAGTAACAGCTTAGGCACTGAAGGAGCCAATAGGCTGGGTGTGGTTAGTATCTGAGTTGCTGTCACTGGAAGATGGAAGGGGTGCATGTTGTCTCAGTGTGATACATTCTACTGTGATATTCTCTCATGGAGATCATAGCACCTAGTGTGGCTTTCTGGATGGAGGTGGAAGTGAATGTATGTGTGTGTGTGTGTGTGTGTGTGTGTGTGTGTGTGTGTGTGTGTGTGTGTGTGTGTGTGTGTGTGTGTGTGTGTGTGTGTGTGCATGTGTGTATGTGCTTGCAAGCGCGCTGGGGGTGGTGCTGCTTTTTGGAGATAGCTGCTTCAATGAGCAGGTGTTCTTATGCAATGTCTATTGCATAGTGTACCCTGGAGCATATAGAAAAAAACAGCTCTTCTTGGATGATGGCCCACAAAAGCTTGACTCTCACCCTCACCAGTAGCAGCCATGACTATCTACTATTTGGAAATTATGGTTCAGGGGAAAGAGCTGAATGGTTAGATGGGAAGGACCAAAATACCCTTTGTGATTTCATTCTAGATTATGAAAAAAATAGTAGGACAAAGTTACTGTTATGAATTTATACTTAAATGTTACTATAACATAATACTCTGTAAACATTTGGGTTCTTGGACACAATGTTGTTGAAATGATATCTTATCAATAACTGATAAATGTGGAATTATGCAATATAATCTTTTAGAAGGATATAAGCAGAAGATTATGAAAAGTCTTATCGGAGGTCCATCTTTTTTTATAAGTCTCATTATATATTTCCATTGTACTTTTATTATTTCTTTATTTATTGATTTGATTACTGGTAAAGTCCTACTCGATATGTGCCCATTTTCAGTAAAGCTGGAGTGAAAAGCTCCAAATTATTACAAAAACATTTCACTAACAATAATTTTGCAATCTTCAAAAATGATATAATAAAAAACAATAAAAAAACTGCAGTTTAAAAAAAATTATAACCAAATTAGGCATAATGTGATTAAGAATAGTTACAACTTGCATGACAATGATTCAATATTCAGAGAAATTTTATCCAGTTTAGAGAAATTGAAGGTAAGTTAGTATAATACAAACAGGAATTGTATTGTAAAGTGGAAGGAAAAACAGGGTTATGGCATATTTAGAGAGAGAGAGTCGGGGAGATAAATAGATTGAAGTAAGGAAGTAAATGAAGAAGGGGAAGTAAGGAGGTGCAAGGTGTGAATAGGTACTTGCTCAGGTCTAATTCAGATGATCAATTCAAAACTTGGAACATCATATGGCCAAGGACCAGATGATCAAAGTTTTGAAACTTCGAACATCAAATTAAAAAAAAAAATGAAAACAAAAATGTTTTCCTTTACATTTTTGCAATAGGGCAAGCCCCTCTTCACCCCTCAAACCCCCTGCTACTTAAATATACCAACTCCAAGATTGCACTGCAGTGAGGAAAATGGTAAATCCCCTTCCACGCTGTATGGTGATCTTCATTCAGAACATTCAAAACTGTAAAACTTTGGTCATCTGGTCCTCGGCCATATGATGTTTTAAGTTTTGAAACTTCGATCATCTGAAGGGGACCTACTTGCTCATATTTAGGGATATAGTTTATCCTGGGGTTGAGCAAGAACAGAGACAGATTTTAGCTAGGAAGTCTTTCAGAATAGTTTTGAATGACTGGAGGGAGGCTATTGGCCTGATGACTACAGGTAAGAAGTACAAATACAGACCATGCCCAGGAGATTTGATAGGTTTGTGGACAGAGTGGAGTTTTTGGTCAAGATGGATGCTGGCTAACTTTATGGGTAGTGAGTAGCTGTGTATATGTTAGTTGATGGCGCAGTTCTAACTAATTTGGGTATTTTAGTGTTATATAGTGGTGGAGGGTGGCCACAGTGGCGCAGCGGTTAGCATTGCCACCTCACAGCAAGAGGTTCTCTGGTTCAATTCTTGGCTGGGGTGCCTTCTGTGTGGAGTCTGCATGTCCTCCCTTTGGTCGTGTGGGTTTCCTCCATGTGGTCCAGTTTCCTCCCACATCCCAAAGACATGCAGTAGGTGGATTGGACACTCTAAATTGGCCCTAGGTGTGAGTGTGTGCATGTGTGTGCCTTCTGTGGAAGAGCTGGCAACTCGACACTGTAAAACTCCACTGCCAATCATGGGCAGACAGATGATCTGCTGTGGCAACCCCTAACCGGGAAAAGCCGAAAGAAGAAGAAGTGTTATATAGTGGTGGGTTCTTAAAGGGGTATTTGCTGCAAATTTAGCCACTTTATTATTGCATTTTTCAACTTTTTCTTTCTGTGATGCCTGAAGATTAGCAAGGATTGGAGCACCATAATGTAGTGTGTAAAGGAGGTAAGTAGTGGCAAGTGTAGTTTTAGTTGGATTGGTGAGTTTTTGGCTCTTTAAAGCATCTCTAGTTGTTAGTAATTTTTTATGCCATTTTGTATATGCAGGTAGAATTTAAGATTATCCCTCACTATCATCCCTAATAATTAGTTATGAGAAGTAACTTCAGTGGTTGTATTATTAGCAGAGACGATTTAATTTTTTTTCATGTGTGTGTGTGTGTGTGTGTGTGTGTGTGTGTGTGTGAGAGAGAGAGAGAGAGAGAGAGAGAGAGAGAGAGCAAGATTTGGGGGAAAAAGAAGTATTTGTTTGGGTTGAGCATGATTTCTGAATTGCAAAAACATGTTTCAGTGACTGTTAATATTCCTGAGTATGTTTTTGGAGATTTTCCAGGTTATTTGATTTGCATATGATTGTGGAGTCATCTGCATATTGTTCTAGGTAGGCCTATTGTGTGGATGTGTAGTGAGTCTTGGTGAGAATGTTAAAGAAGAGGGGGGCAGAGGTCTTGAGGCAAACCAGGGGGGACTGGGAGGTATGGAGAGTGGGTGGAATGCCATTTTACTGACTGACACATATTGGACAAGTACCTTTGAACCATAGAAAGCTGAGCTGAGATAGACCTAGTAAGGACATTTGAAATAGAAATTTGCTATGGCAAACTGTGTTGAAGGCTTTAGGGAAGTCTAGAAATAAAGAGGAGCCTATTTTGCCATTATCTCTAGCTTTAGTGACAATATCCATAGAGGTTAGAAGAGCAGTGTTAGTACTATGGGAGGGGTGGAAGCTGTGTTTTGTGGGAGACTGAAGTTCTTCCTGCAGGAGTTAGTTTAGCAATGGTCGTTGACAACATTTTTCAAGTATTTTGGAGGGGGGAGGTTAAGATTGCTATAGATCTAAAGTTAGTGATGTCTGTTGAATTTCCTCCTTTGTATAGGGGGTAAGGTGTCATTTTTTCCATAGAGAGGGAATGTAGGATTCCTGCATCAACCTTTTTATAAGGATTGAGATAGGATAGGTAATGCTATTGGCTCCCATTGTAAAAACTCACTTGGAAGGTCATGAGCTGAAGTAGAGCATGCTTGAGTTTGTTTAAGAGTAGTTTTAGATAGGATATGGGCAAAGGTTTGAGAGTGAAAGTGGATGTGGTGATATATATGGCTGTTTAGTAGAACTGGGATTAGATTTTGGGGAGTCCTTGGTTAGGGATGCTATACTATCAATGAAATAAGAGTTGAATTCTATTGCAGTTTTGAATGGTGAGTTATTGGCTGAATAATTAGTATTATTTGGTGAGGCTGTAAGATTTCTTTAATAGCTGACCAGAATTTTTTAAGGTTGTGTTTGCTATTGTTCTGAATGTTGTTTTAGTATTGTTTTGTTGTCATCATTTATTTGCTTTTTAGTATGGTTACGGAGCATTCTGAAGTTTTCAAGATACTGTGGTGTTTACATATTTGCTCTTCTTTCCATACTTTTTCTTTATCCTGCATTAGCATTCTACTCCTTTTGGATAGTCAAATTGCATTTTTTGTTTTTAGTCACTTCCTTCTAGGAGGTGCAAGACTATTTAGGATATTTAGTAAAGTTGTATTGAATTCAAGTACAGCATCGTCTAAGGGGAGAATTTTTAGGAAGTTCTAGTTAATAGATGGTAGTGTAGCAATGAACATTTCTGAGTTAAACTTGGACAAGTTGAGTGTTGTTTTATAAAAATGCTATTTGAATGGATGTGTGAGATGTCTGGTTGTACAGACAGGGAGATGGTCCTAAGAGAGTCTGACATTGTAACTGTGGTGCTGAGTTTGCTAGGGTCTGAAATTAAGATCCAGCCTAATAAGGAATTTGATATCTTGCATGTGTGGGGTATTCATTAGTTAAGTGAAACTGTATAAGTTCATTCTATATGTACGAGAGTTAGAAGTTATGTTCAACCAACTGATTTTGATGTTGTCTAGTAGTGTTTTTGTCTTGTGGAATTGTTATAGATATCCAATATAGGATATCTCCCAGTGTAGCTCTATTTTATATATATATATATATATATATATATATATATATATATATATATATATATATATATATATATATACATACAAAATAAATATTTTTGTCCCTTCTCAAGGAAATGTGTTCTTCATTAATCTTCTATGCCTTAAGGGAAGATCTAGGTCTAACTCCAAGAAAAACAATACAATAATATCTCTGAAAGAAAAGCATGTCATACATTGCCAAATCCTATTTATAGAAGGTGCACTGATGTTTTGATAACGTCTGCGTACTAATCTCACTTAAGTTTAAAACTGACAGCTTGTTTGTGTATTTCTTAAGTGCTGTCATAATGTTACATGGTTTAGTAATTGATTAGGTTGATTAAATACCGCTGGTGCATGCTTACAACCCTTCACATTATCATGATGTTTGTTGTACCACTCTTGTTTTCCACTTATGTACTGCATGCCTCCTTTGTTGGACTGAAAACATGGAATGTGATGAGTGGAATGATTTATTTGGCCCACCAGATCTGTCAGCTTCCATGTTCACTAAAACACTAGGAATGGTAACTGTATAGCTTATACCTTCTTCCAAATACAGGAAAATAGCCTCAGAACAATAAACAAACTGGGAAATCAGCAGAAAAATCTGAACACCACTGATATAAGTCAATAGTTTATTGGATTAACTTAGTAAAATGTTTTAGCAAAAGCAGCAAGTAGGTTGATGCTTTCTTTCTTTGGTCAGTGCATTCTCAAACCTCTAGAAAGGCTCTGAATGCACAATGTGTCTGTTTTTTTAGTTTTTGATATTCTCCCCACCTTACTACTGAGCTAAATCATTCTGTTACTTGGTGACTCTCGCCATTCTTATTATTTTCTCCTTCCTTTTCCTGTTCATCCTTTTGTTCTGCAAGTGTTAAAGCATTTTTGTCGCGTCACTTTCTCCTTTCTTTCCAACTTTGTTGGCAAAACCTGGAATTTGTTGCCAAATTATATAACCCTACAATCCTCCAAAAGTCTCTTCAAAAAAACCCTCAAACAGTAAATGAAAGTGAATTGGCTATGCCCATGTACCAACCCCGATTAAGTTATAAACTGAAAGCTTATTCAGTAATTATAACTTGTAACTAGGTCACCAAGCTCTGCTTCCAATCTGACGTCTCTTACTTTTAATTGTGTCTGTCCATGAGAATTGTGAGTCCCTACTAGGGAACACTACTAAGCCATTGTATATAACCACTTTGTTTTTATAATGGTTTGCTAACTACTGTGTAATGTGGAGCTTTTCTCCCCGGGCCTCTGCTGAAAATGGACATGTATCCAGTTGAACTATCCTGGTAAACAAATGTAAAATAAATAAATAAAAACTTAATGCAGTTTTATCTTATTAACTGTCTGTCCATGAAAGCTGCAGTGCAAATTTTGCAGAGTTTTGATGGTCGTTGCCAATATAATCACTTCCATGTGTCTTGCTAAGCTGAGGTACAGTATTTGGTATAGTGCATTCACTTGACAAACTGTTTCTGTAGAATAATATGTTTTTCCTTTTCTTGTCTTTAATGTTGATGAGACCGATTATGCTAGCTGTAACATGTCACTTCTCCATACCCATGTAACAGTCTTCTAGAGTCACTTACCTAGCTGTAGGTCATCAGCATAGCCAGTTTGGATCTCATTGTTATATTTATCTTACCCATTCCATATTAATTGCCTAAGTGTTCTATTTTCACAGTGTACACTGCTGCATCAATTTAAACTGTGTCTACATTATGGCACTTTAGGCTTTCTCATTACAGTTTCCATGACACTAACCGCACTTCACCTCATCCATTTTTATTGACCCCCCCCTAAAAAAACAAATGTCGTAAAAAATGTTAAATATATATAGCCTGCATCATTCTCTGGCACCTGAACCAACACAGAAGTAGTTATACCCTCCCTATTTTCAACTTAAATCAATATCTCTCAGACTTTGGCCAGCTTTCCAGATATGATAATCTCTGCTGACAAATCCATTCTTTGTCTAAAATTGCTTTACTGACAAATAAGATATGATAGATTGAGAACTAATGAATGTACTGCCATCTAGAACAGGTAACACTGTCACCAGCAAAGGCACTTGACAGTTTATTTGAGAAACAATGGAAAGTTAAACTGCAAGTGGCTAAAACATTTTCAAGTGGATATAAGAAATGTTATGCATCCCTGACAAATGTAAAAAAACATCATCTCTGGAAAATACATTAGTACATGAAGAACATGATGACCATCTAGTTTTCACCCCACTTAACCTTCATAAAACCAACAGTATTACAAATACTGACTTTAAATGCATTAATCACCATTAAAGAATTACAACACCTGATGTCATGATTTGTTCCTGGCCCAGCATATCAGCTATATTTGCAAAAGGCTAGCTTTAAACATCAAAAAGAGCAACTCCTTAGCTATCTCCAAAACTAGCCTAGATGACTGGATGGGTAACCATAAGTGGATACTAGGAGTTTGTGTTAATTCTCTTTTAACTGGGGGGAACCTTCATACCTTACTACTACTAACACTACTGTCTGGGCACATTGGCTAAGCTTCTTGATGTTTCTCTGGCCACACATTTAGGGGCAACCTATGAGCCTTTATCTGTCTGGAAAAGAATGCAATATGAAGAAACAGAACAAGTTAGGATATATAAATATCTGAAAGAAGAGGGAGGGTTAAAAATATTACAAAACCAATTAAAAAGAAAGATAACTCCAGACCATTTTTGGAGACTTGAGCTAACACTGAAAACATTAACACTGCAAAATCAGTCCATGCCTTAAATTATTTTACCATCTCAGTTCTTTTGTATACCTTTGGTGTTACCAGCTTACAAAAGAATAACTGCTTAGGTAGTAAACAAGAAAACTGCTGTGCACCACTCACATGGCATTTACAAAAAAAAAAATGTGTAGCAAGAATTATATGTCCAACATTTGAGGGGAGGGAGGAAGGAATGGGACGGGAACTCAGATTATTTATACTCCTCTATAGCAGTGGGAGCTAACCAAATATTTACTGACATCTGATCCAGAGATAGTAAAAATCATGAATCATGAGAAAACAAATCTAAAATCACATTGGTATCTTCATAGGTTGTAGGCTGCTACGAGGTAATAGATCAGTTATGTCTTTTTAAGTCTAGCAATTGCAGTCCCATTAGTATACTCAACTAGTTATTTATGTCCAAAAGCGACAGAGAGAATAGCCCTGGGATAAATATATGATTTCACATCCATTTGTGTAAGTTAGATTTGAAGATAGTGATCAACTTGCTTTGCCTTGGAGAAAGCAGAAGCTTCTCCAGATGTGTGTAATTCCTTAGGAGATATACCTGTTATTAATTAAATAATAAAAAAAGTCACACACACGCACACACACACATGCACACACACACACTCACACACACAGGAATTCATTAACAGTCATGTACACTTTGCACTAAACCTACATGGTTTGTGCATGTTAGCGTGATTAGCAGTGGTACTCATTGAATATGCAATTTTCTATGGAAGCCTACAAGTTTAACTATTCTATTATTTGCCAACACAGTATTAATAGCCACAAAAAGGTGCACAAAGGCTCAAAGACAAACCTAGTGAGTGAGCATTTATAAACAGCACAATGCAAGGCAGGGCAAGGTTAATGGAAGAATTAAAGATGCAAGAAAAGGGGAATGTGGAAACTACTCCGATATAGGGATTAGTGCACAAACAAAAAGCGGGGAAGCTAATCGCTGGAAGCTATAGTCAGGTAATAAAACACACGTGATTAATGCACAAAAAGCATTATTGACATAAAATATTTATGACGATGTAATAAAGTAATCCTGTTCAGTTTTATTGGCCTATGTACATAAATAAAAATGGAAATGTTGAGAAAGGATGTGAGAGGGACACAGAGCTACAGTGTGACAAAGGGGAGTAAATGTGAGAAATATTTTATAAAATGCTATGTTGACATAACAGTTTCCAATGACAGTAGATACATTTGTGGATATCTGCATATACTGTAAGTATAGCACATCAGATATGTATACAGGAAGTTATCTGTTGTAACCTACAGTATGCTGCATTCTCCAGTTCATTGTGTATAAACATAAATTAAATTAGCCATATAGCCAAGGGCGCTGGAATCATGGGGGGAAGCACCCCTCCCACTTTTACAGCTGTTCTTTAGAATAGTCCCATATGTCTATACAGATGTTCTTTAGAATGGTCCGGTATATCTATCCTAGAGTGCGTCCTGCTGCCCTCGCAGTTTAGCTTTCCTACTACCCGCGCATTTTAAAATACATTACACTACAGGTATAGCTTTTAAGGAGTTTGCTTGATAGCGTTAGTTTTCTAATCACATATGCTACCCAATCCCAAGTCTTTTTGCTTCTTCCATGTAAAGAGAGCTTTTTGATCACATTAGTTTTTGCTCAGTAAGAACTGAATTCACTAAATAATGATAGCCCTTTAAGTTTCAGTCTTCCTATCTTTCTGAAAACACATGGTAACACAAAACACTTTATTCTAGCAACTTTCTAAGATTATACAAGCAATGTTTAAAATGTGTCCCTGGTTTTGGGCCTTTGTCACCCCCATAAATTTTGGCTTTTTACAGATTTATTGTGCTGAAAAGTTGAGAGATTTAGCTGAGTGTCAAGTGGATTTTACAAGGAGCTGAGAACATCAGGGGAAGAGAAGTTTAGTGATGATTATGCTAAGTCACTTTGTATTGTTAGGAGCATGATTGCATTTGATGCAGAAGCCTGTGAGTTCTACTCCCACAGTATGCAGAAGGATTGCTGATATTGTACTGTGTTGTACTTTAAAGGGAGTGGATGCTGCAGTCCTGTGAATGTCCTCCTTTGGAGTAGTTATCTAGAAACTGTTATGAGTCTGCCATCCATTCCCTATTGCAATATTAATAGCTTATGTTTTAATGTAACATAGGCCATTCTTCAAGGGCAACAGGCACTTTATTTGTAGATGAAACAATTAAATATAAAGTTGTTTGCTAGCGGCAACCTCTTCATTAGTTACAGATCCCTTTGATGTGGAATTATTTAGATGATGTTTACTTCTGCAAAGCTTGTGCATATTTACTGATATTGGTGGATTGTAATGATTGAAGTTGAGTAGACTTTTATGATGGAAATGTTCTGAATTGGGCAGTTTTGTCATTATTGGTTCAGATATTTTGTTTCATTGCTTACTGGAAAAATGTTCAAAACAATAAATTTAAAAAACACTCTAACAAGTGTGCTGTATTATACAAGAAATGCAATTTAATACAATTAGGAAGGTGAATCAAAGAATACATAGATGTATGCATGTCCCTAAAAATGTGTAAGGAGACTATGGTTTGAAAACAGCCCAGAGGTAAGCTTAATCCTCCACTGGCCAGATGTAAAATGAATGTGGGTTTTCATGCCATTTCGATGAATGCGAGTTTCAAGGACAAAAAAGTTTACTGCTCATGCGAAGTCTGTTTTCATTGTGAGACTGTATTGTTTGTTTAGCAAATGGCTATCAGTGTTTGTGGTATTTTATTTCAATATCTGTAATCATTGTAGAAATAAATAAGAAAACAGTATGCATGCTGACAGGTTTGAATGGTGTTTATGGTAATTGAGGAGAAATAGCCAAGTAATGGAACACTGGATTGGCTGGGGTGGGGGCTACTGCTGGAGCGGTAGGAGGTTGCTACAGTATGGGATGCTCTGGGGGTGGCGGCAAATCTATTGCCCTGCCTAGGGCCCCATTTAACCATGCTCCAGCTCTGGTATTTTGCACTGTTATTTACTATAAAATGATCAGAAGTTGGAGTGTAACAACAAAGTCTCAGTTGTAAAAAGTAATAAGCATTTTCGTTCTGTGTTTGACAATAAAGGAAGAAAGCACTTATTATTTTTTACAACTGACACTTTGTTGTTTCATTCCAACTTCTGATAGTTTATGTTTTTATTGTTAGTTTAATAATTAATAACAGTTATATTTTTGAACATGTACTGTCAGCCTTAAACCTATTTTGGTTAGAATGAGTAGATCTAGATTATGAGATTTTCTCTTTATGTATATGATTGTACATTTGATTTTTAGGTATAAAAGTATGCTTTTTTTAAAAACATATATTCTTGTTTTTTAAATGTTTTTTTCAAATGTTTTTTTAAATGTTTTTTGTTTTCATATATGCATTATGCTGTTGTATTTTTTAGCTTTGCATATTTATTTATTTTTACATGTTTTGTTTTAATGGTTGAGTCATGTGACTTCTTGGCTGCCGGTCATATGACTTTTTTAGACCTATATATACTCTGCATTTGCATTTGTACTTTCAGTATTGATAAAGGATTTTATCCGAAAGCTTTGCTCTTCACATTAAAGTGTTTTTTCTACTGAGAACGTTGTTTGTCTTGCTGGACCTCTTGGCATTTGTGTTTGGACATTTTCTTCTGCTGTTTCAGAAGATTTGCTTCTTTCAAGGTCTTTTTGTTGGCAGCCTTTTTGCTTCTCTATGGCAAATTCAATGACTTCCATTAAATCTCTGATTAACATTGAGATTAATCCTCTGCTAACTGTTGTTGAAAATACCAGTAGCTTATCCATGGATGTACCTGCACCTGCCCAGGATGTAATTTTGGATTTTAACAAATCCTTGCAATTATTGGAGAGGAAAACAAGTTTGTTTAAGCGGCTGCAATGGCAGCGCTTTAGCTTCATTGCTTATATTAACAAAGGTATTGTTCCCAGAGGGCTGAGAATCCTGAAAATGCCCTCTTACGGGAACACTTACCCTGAGTTACTTAAGAAATGGCAACAGCTAAACATTAAACTAGGAATAGACTACATGCATTTGATGAATGATTTCTTCCAGACTACTGAAGCTGATCTCAAAAAGGAGATTATGTCAATGGAGAATGACTTAGTTAATATGCCTGCATTTACAAGCCTATCTAGTAATTATGAGCGCATGGTGGAAAAAATGCAGTTACTTGATTCAAGGATGGAAGCTACCAAAAAGCGTAAGCTTCTCCGAGATGTAAATGATTTCACAAGAAGTAACATTTTCTCTTGGCCTAGAGACAACAGTCATAAATACAGAAAAACTGATGTAACTGTCCCTGTGCACGTTCGTGATGATTGCTTGGACTCCCTTGATGATTTTGGGTCGAGTAGTGTTCAGTTAACTCAGAATGACTCGGAATTAAAGTCAACTACCCCCTTGGTACACGGAGCTGATGGTTCTGTCCGCACTACATCCTCAACGTCAACAGGAGGCATTGCTGGCTCCTCTGAGAGCATCACAGACGGCAGACATGCTAGTGCTACTACTGGGAATACATATGCATACAAAAAATCGCCGCAGATGCAGCAGACTAAAATAAACTTTTCCAATAAACGCTTCAGTCTGGACCATCCAGAAGTGGTTAGAGAGCGTGTAATTAACACGAGAGATTCGTCGAATACACGGAATGAAACACCAAATAGAATGAACAAAAGAAAACTGGATAGCCCTTTAGGCTCAGGCAAGATGAGCCGCAAGTTTACAGAGGTATGTTAAACTTGTCAGATTTCATTTTACACGAGACACACTATTCTGTTCTCTCTAAGGGCTTGAACTTCATCCCCACATGTGCAGATGATTTAGTTTCGACACTGACAGATCTGAAAAGGTTCACGAGACTGTTAAATCTAAAACTGTTATTTGGCAATACACAGATGTTGACTCAAGGCTGCAAACGTCTTAGTACATACATCCCTGTCAATGTACCTGTTGTTAAAGCGTTCCATGATGTATGTGAAGCAGAAATGAGACAAATGTTTGATATAAATAATAAGAAATATAATGATAGAAAATGTTTTAACCTTAGCTATGAAGAGTTTCAAGCATACAGAGACTTGCAATCTAATATAAATATTGTCATTAAGCAAGCTGATAAGGGGGGTGCAGTTGTGCTTATGAATAGAGACAAATATTTTTTGGCTATGTCTAGTTTACTTAGTGATGACACTGCATTTAAGGAAATCACCCCTTTGGATGTTAAGAAATGTATCTCATACGTGAAAATGGTGATTTATGATCTACAGATCCAAGGTGACATAGACTTAGATCTATTCAATTATTTGACCGTACCGTGCCCAATCACCCCACAGTTATATGGTATTCCTAAGATCCACAAATCCCTCACTGATCCACCAATGAGGCCAATTGTTTCAGGTGCTGGTTGGGTAACAGAGCCGCTTTCAGTTTATTTGCATGATCAACTTCAACCATATCTTAGTCAATGTGACTCTATCTTACGTGACACCATTGATTTTGTTCAGAAGCTTAAGCAATGGTATAACATAGAGAAGGCGTCTCTACATCTAAGAAGGTACCTTTTGGTAACCCTAGACATAGTATCTTTGTTTACTGTCATTCCTACTGATATTGGCCTGGATTTATTGAGGGAATTCTTAGTCTCATGTCCTGATCCCAACTTCCACAAAATAGAAAAAATATGTACTCTCATGGATGTGGTGTTGAGAAATAATGTTTTCCTTTTTAATGAATCCTTGTATCTTCAGCTCACAGGTGTGGCTATGGGTACTTCGGTAGCCAATACTTATGCCAACCTAGTTCTATACCAGTGGGAAAGGAAACATTTATTTAGTGGTTTGAATCCATATAAAGATAATGTAAAGTTCTTTCAATGATTTGTGTACGACTGTTTTTTGATTTGGGGGGGCACGTTACAGGATTTGAATAATTTTATGCTGTACATCAATTCAATTTCATCTTTTTTGAAGTTCAAAATGTGTTCATCTGAAATCACTATTAATTTTCTGGATATCAACTTGAGTCTTGACGGTGGTACACTTAGAACAAGCCTCCATAGAAAGGAAGTCTGTGCAGGAAGGTACACTCATGCAAGTAGTATGCATGCGCCACATGTTTTTAGAGGTACTGTCAGGTCTCAATTTTATAGAGCCAGTAGGTTTAACACGGAAGATCCTAGCTTCTCTGAACAGTTGAATGAGATGATAGCTGATTTCACTAACAGTGGTTATGATTCTACCATCTTAAATAATGAGAAACTAAATGTGCTAGAGGAAAGAAAGTCGAGGGTGGCCCCTGTTATGTCAAATGACGCCATAGAAATACAAGCTGTTGGCTTGCCCAATGTGTCCATCCAGAATGAGATGAAAGTAAGATACGTTACTTCGTTTAGTACAAAGACACCATGTATTAAACGTATTATCCATAAGAATTGGCTAAGCTTGATGGCATCTGAAGAGCTAAAAGCAATGCTGGGCAATGTCCCATTTTTTGCATAACGTAACATGAGAACCCTCAAGAGTGTCCTTTGTTACAAAGATTGTCCTACAAATATCACAACACATCCATCCAGCACTATGGGTATACGAAAATGTTATAATTGCTCGTGCTGTGATGACATTGATGATGAACATTTAGGTATCTTTGAACACCCAGTCAGTAAGAGGCTGTTTAGGTTCAATGTAACTGCTACTTGTGTTACCACCCACGTGGTTTACCTCGCTACCTGTGTATTATGCAACTCTTTCTATGTGGGTAAAAGCACGCGTAAACTTAAAGATAGGATCACAGAACACAAGTCTGAAATCCGAAGATGTGTTGACACTAATGCTTTATATAAACACAGGCTATGTTTTGGTGAACAGCATGTATTTAAATTTAAAGCTATAGACCATGTTTTAACTTCACCCAGAGGTGGTGATATCAATAACAAATTAAAAATTAAAGAATACAACTGGATAATTAGATTGATGGGTGACTCACCCCCTGGTTTGAATAGTACTGTCAGCCTTAAACCTATTTTGGTCAGAATGAGTAGATCTAGATTATGAGATTTTCTCTTTATGTATATGATTGTACATTTGATTTTTAGGTATAAAAGTATGCTTTTTTTAAAAACATATATTCTTGTTTTTTAAATGTTTTTTTCAAATGTTTTTTTAAATGTTTTTTGTTTTCATATATGCATTATGCTGTTGTATTTTTTAGCTTTGCATATTTATTTATTTTTACATGTTTTGTTTTAATGGTTGAGTCATGTGACTTCTTGGCTGCCGGTCATATGACTTTTTTAGACCTATATATACTCTGCATTTGCATTTGTACTTTCAGTATTGATAAAGGATTTTATCCGAAAGCTTTGCTCTTCACATTAAAGTGGTTTTTCTACTGAGAACGTTGTTTGTCTTGCTGGACCTCTTGGCATTTGTGTTTGGACAATTTCTCTAATTAAAGCAGATGTGACATGAGTACATGCAAAAGAAATCATGCTAATCTGGCATATTCAAGGATGCACATAAATCAAGGTACAAGTCACGTGTAAACTGTCCCCTGACAAATAGGTTGTGTTTCTGAAGTTTGTGATGTATACCAATATGTCTAGGATGTGTTTCTGCATATATTACAAATGTACAGGTAACCCACACAAGATATGGATAAATAAAAGTCTATGCCAGCAGTATGACATGGATACATCAGCTAATGGGCAAATTTAGCAAATGCCAGACTGCGATTATTTGTGACTATGAATGATGCATCTGTGTTACTGTAATCAATGAAATTATGTGTGTCCTTCCTGGTGTAATTGGCGTACACCAAACATACTGATTAGAATAAATGTATTAAACTGAATATGTAAAGGCAGTATATTTTAATTGAGATATAGCCTTGATGTGATCCTTGGTAAAAATAATTGTAAGAACTATATGACACTATAGTAACATACAGCACACCCAGGTGATGCATTAACATGTATTAGTAAATAAACCATTGTAGATTTTCATTGCACATACACCAAATATTCAGTGGCCTGTGACAAATGTTATCCTCTGCCCATAGGTCACTAACTCCATTGCATGAACATTGGTAAAGCCAACATTATAGAGGATAATTCAATGAAGTCCTCGCCAAGAACAGGAAATGACAAAAATATCTCATAACATTCAGTAATTGCAGATTTCTTTGCTAAATGGTGTGAATCTACTACATCATTATACTGGGAATGTTCATAAGCAGTTACAATAAAGACTACCATACCATCAACTAAACAACACAAATGCAAAAGAAAGTCTCATAACACAGGCCTACTCACACTTTCTGATAATTTTGCAGTATGCCACACATTAAGAAATGTTATATAAGACCTCATGTCCTACAAAACTCTAGAGTGTGAACAAAAGAATTACAGTAGTACATAAAGGTGTGTATGAAGACATACAACACAGAGCATTATTATTTGGGACATAAGTAATGCCTCTGAGTAATCACTGACTTACTCAGCATTTGCATCTGGCCAGACTTGAACACATGCAAGGACAAATCTCACAGAGAGATGTGAATCAATCATTGACTCCACAGAAAGAGGCATATTGGTTGTGTCATGAAGAACATGCTTGAAGGGATTACATCAGTCTCCTGTTGTAAGGGGTATGAATCCCTTAACATGTATTGTGAAACCTTAAAAATGTGGGTCTCTGACTGTGCCGTAAGTGCTTTGTTTGCCTAAGCCACTGCTGTCTGACACAGGTGGGTCACAGCATCGTTACCTACATGTACATTGACAAGTATACTAACACAACTGAGTCTAAGGAGTAATGGCTGGATCTGAACTGCCTGCCTAACTAGGATCACAAGCTAGAGAACACAGCATGAATCACAAGTGCCACACAAGATCTTGGTTTACAATTGTGACAGTGGACATTTAAATGGATGACATCAACATTGTTTAATAGGGTGATGGTTCTGCTGAAAAGGAAAGAAAATTATAGAGGAGCCCAATAACAATGCACAGCTTCATATCCAATATGCATTTGAAGCCTTTTCTACACAGCATGAGAGTGAATCCCACAATGACAGCAGTCAACTAGTGCTGCTGAATTTAAACCACTTGCTTGTCCACTTTCACAGTCTAGTCTAGAGACCATAGTATCAACAGCCAGCACTACAGGTAAGGTCATATTACAGCTGTGAGGCAGTGCAGTTTTGAAAACATTATCTAATCAGTGTGTTTCCAAAACAGGGCTTTGGCTGGGTATGCTAGAAATTTGCAGGTTAGCCCACTGCCAGTGAAAATTTCACTCAAAAGGAGAAATATAGATAACAGGTGTAAGGATATAGCCAGTTTTACATGACAGTATACACAGTCATGCTGTTTAATCAATGCTATATTTAAACTACCTACCTATCTAGATGCACAATCTATAGAGAACAGTATCAACTATACACACCACAGGAGAAATCTGACTTCCATAGTGAAAGAGTACACTTTTGAAAGGATTACTTCAGTAGTGTGTTGCAGAGAAGCTGATTGTGTTAACAGTGGGATAAGTTGATGGGGAAGTTCTCTCCCAGTTTAAATGCTTCTCTTGAGTGAAAGGGAATAAAGCACATCTGTCAGTGAAGCCATATATACCTGATGTTAGAGACACACACACACACACACACGCACACACACACACACACACACACACACACACACACATGTGCATGTGCACACAAACACACACACAGGGGCGTGTTCAGCATTGTTGGATTTGAACCACCTACCTATCTAGTTACAATGTCTAGAGAGCACAATATGGAATGCACATGCCGCAGGATTCTATGTTGAGACAGTGCACTTTTGAAAGGATGACCTCAGTAGTGTGTTGCAGATAAGATGTTTGTGTTGAAAGTGGGATATGGTGATGGATGACTCTTCTCCCAGTTTAAATGTTTCACCTGAATGGAAGTGGACACATCAGATGCATAGGTCAATAACATCCTAACTAGCAATACATACATAAACACAAACATACACTATTCAAACTCAGTAGGTACAGTATTCCAACACCTACCTATCTATTCCCACAATCTAGAAAAGACAGTATTAAATCCAAGCATCACAGGAAAAATCTGACTTTAAATGTGTGAAAATGGACATTTATAAGGGTAACCACAGAGATGCTATTGTGCATCATGGTCGTGGGTGAAAAGGCATGTGTCTTGGGCATTCGAAAGACATGCGTAAATGGGCGTGCCTTTGTTGAAGGTTGGATGTTGAGCTGGCACCTCGGTGTTCGTGAAAATCTACTGCCAATCATTAGCAGACCGGAGTTCCGCTGTGGCGACCCCTAATTCGGAAAAGCCGAAAGACAAACAGCAACAACAACTTAGCAGGCAGAATTAACAGCAAGGTGCTGATCATAATTAATGACATAATGCTCATATAAGTATCCTATCATTCATGTGCATTGAGTTATTGTTTGTGACATGTATCAGTGCTACAGTAATGTGTTTGGATGACATCACACTTGGGAAACACTGCAATCAAGCATTCATGAGTGTTCACCTCAGGATGACTGTATGCAAACATTAGTAATACGAGCTCATGCTTGGACACTGTGCATTCTAAATATAAACAGACATGTCAAAACTATGAGACTGCATGGTTCAATAATGCTCATGAATTCTGTACGAAAGGGTTCCACACCATTGTGTACCATTTCCTGGTTTAAGTGCTGGAATGCAGGCATAATTTTACAGAATGATGTGTTCAGTCAACAGCACACTCAAGTACACATATCTTGAGTACAATTGTCCATTAACACATACAGAAGTTATACAATCTACTTACATTTTTTGAAAAATCTGTCCCTTAAGCGCACTGCTGGCAAGCTCATTTACATGATTACTGGTAGAGTATTAGCACATGCGTAACTGAACTTAGAACAGGACTTAGCAGTAGTCTATGGTGTTCCATGCCAACTTTTGTGCAAATATGGAGTATATACATGCACAGGCCTGATTCTGATTAAATGCAGAAAAGAAATGTGTAATCTTAATTTTTAGTGTGTCAGTCATGGTTTGCACATTTCTCATGGCAGTTGTATTGCATTAATCAGTATATGACTAATGCAGGTGTATAGCTACACAGACATTGTATCTGGTGAGTGTCCATGTATTTGAAGCATGTTGCAATTGTTGTTATGTAGCTTTATGTGTTTGTATGGCATGATTGAGTAACAAAGTCAATATATCTATAACATATGGAGGAGTCATAATTAATATACTTCAGAACATGGATAGCAATGAAACAATATTGATCATATGATTGTATGTGTCAATACCAGCAATATTGTCCAAATGCACCAATTGTGCTACACTCATTAGAACATAAAGGCTGGATTGTACTTAATCTCCTGCAGTAATTTCTTGACAAATAGTAGTAGATTATGAATGAGTATGTAATGCATGAGGGACTAAGCATGTCAATGTTAGTGGAAAATCTAACAATGGAAACATGATGAAGCAAGGACATTTGTGGGCAGCATGCTTCAAAACTCTGTCTACAGTTGAATAATCCCATGTGGTGTATGTTTAACTCTGTAGCCTGTTGAAGGGATGATAACAGCAGTATCCTCACAGTGCTGTCAGGCTGTCTTCTCATAGTGCAGTGAGGCTAAGCACAGCAGCATGAGGGACATCAAACTAATGTGGCCGAAGGCAAAAACTGACACTATGTTGCCATGAGATAGAAACTGCCATTTATTGTTATTTCGTATTGCTACTTGGTGTCTGTCATTCATGCAAATGCTGAGGACTCAGGCTGATAACACAGAAGGGGGTAGAGAGAAAAAGAGGGAGAGGAGGGAAGAGGGAGTAAGAAAACTTTTCTGCTTATGGGACTTCAGTACTAGAATGTCTGACAATATGCAAAAGTTGGTCTATAGCTTTGAGCATTATCGCAGCATACCACATAGGAAGTCCTATTTCACAAAGTTAAAATCACACAATTGAAGGGACAGTGACAAATGATTAAAGCAATATTGTGTAAGCATTAGGCTTCAACACAGTAGTGACAAGTGTAAAATCCTATGAGGTGAACATTACATCTCAAAGCCTAACGAATATCCAATATTAAAAACTGATGAGACAGAAGGGTGGAAGAGACAAGTAGAAATGGAGACAGGGAAAGAGACAAACAAAGAGTTTTGTTTATGAGACATTTCTGAACATCTTTCTGGTGTGTTACTCATGGGTTTTTCCTCATAACTAATCTGTCACCATAAATGCTTCAGTTCTTCACTGTTAAAATAGTGTTCTCTCTCTTTTATTTCCTTGCCTTTCTTTGTTCATTAAATGTCATTTGAGAGAAATAAATATGTTTGTACTCACACATGTACTAGTAATAAAATAAAATAACATTAAACACTACTTTGACATACTTCTGGAATCAAACTCTTGATGCTACATCAGACTGCAAACATGTGAATGATCACAACACATCTCACAGGAACTCTAACTTCATGGTATCTGGCAGCCTAATACATGTTACAGTAACTGTATTCAATAGTGTAGCATGTTTAACCACATTTGCATGAAGATAATCAGACTAGTGCAGGAGATGGCAAAAACTCTCCAGTTTTTGCAATATGTTGTGAAACGCCAGTTGCTATTACTCTGTATTAGTGTGCAATGCCAACCTCCACAGAAATGCGGAGTACAAAAACCAAAGGTTTTTTATATGGGACATTTCTGTCTGTGTGTGTTGTGTGTGATTCTATTTTTTGACCAGATTAAACATGTGAAAAAGAGGTTAATAGGACAATGGTGAAAATAAGGAGCAAGCAGTGTGGAGGACACAGGGTAAAGAATGCTGGAATTTGCAGGATTGTGGTGGGACCTTAGCTATCCACTTACTCATAACATAAATGTAGAACTATCCTCAGAATTTGATGAACTGGGATTGTTACCACACCAGCGATGGGTGGCAACAACAGAATAATGTTGTATAAACAATTGGACCAAATCAAATGTGTCAAGAAGACACATAGGTGAAGCGGACAGCTATGTACTGAGCATACATTGTTGTGGGACATGTGCCAATTTTTTTGGAGAGGGGGGGCAGTTGGTGTTTAGGAATAAGAGGGTCAGGTAGGTATATTAGGTTAAGTAGCAGTTTCAAGCACCAAGGGCCCTCCCTATGATGTCCTCTACCAGCCCTATCGGCTCCTGATGAGTGATAAAATCATCACCTACACAAGTACTGTTCCCACTGGATAATACTGCACCACCAGTGGGGCAAAGCTACCTGATGCAGGTGGAGCAGGTAGGGCAAGAGTTATTGAGGCAATGCTGAGGGGTTGTTACCCAGATATGCCACAACCACTTGTGGAGGTAAAGTGGGCAAAACCACAGTTGTCAGCCTAAGTCCCTGTGCTGATGGTCATTTTGGTTTCAGCAGCAATGTATGAAGAAAATAAACAGCTAGAACTGGGGGTGACAAAACAGAAAGAATAAGATCAGTGGCATGTCACATTATTGTATTATTTCAATACATAAGCAATTATGACACATATATATGTTCACCCCCAACACATCCAGATATGATGTGAAGGCATTAATTTGCCATAAATTAAATAAATCCCAGTGCTCTTATATAAGAAATGTAAGCATTTATTTGACTATGCCACAAAGAACTAAGCTGGTGTACTCATTCCCTATTGAAATCACACAGAGCTATTGGAACAGGCATGTATGGCTGATGCAAAGTTTAGATATGCCTACTCAAGCCGATATGGACTCTAATAATAAAAGTATTATCTGGGTTGCATTCATACCTGATGCATACTTACCCTAAGCCTTTCTGAGGTGAGCCAGTCTCTCATGATGCACCCTACAGTTCAGAGCTATTATCTTCTGCAGTTGTACAGAACAGAAAAAAATATGAAAGCATAATGAATAACTGTATTGGCTGGCTAATCAATGCTCTAACATTGACTGGTGATGCATCACTATGCTTAGCCAACTAAGAGATGTTTGCAGTTTTAAATTCCACCTCCCACTGGCTCAGGAAGGCCTGCTTGTGCCTCTTCATGTCACTGCAATGGTGACAACATTGTTCTCCAGTGCATGGAATGCCACTTGCACAGGAGACAGCCTTGGTCAAGCTATTTCAAGCCTTAGCCTTATACTGAGACCTGGTATAATCCCCTGCAGCAGCATACAGCTGTAGCACTTGATGAGGAGTGCCACAGAAATCCTGGACTCCTCAACACCCCACCTTTGTGCTCTAAATAGAACAACATCCCCACCTTTGCCAGCCATGTCTACAGAAGTATGGCTAGAACTATATGTGACAATGTGAGTTATTGCTATCTGTGTCAGAGAGAATAGGGCAGTGCATGTGTAACATATGCCAGCATGGTTAGCTGGAGTTTTGTGGATGGTTTTGTAAACAATTTTCTGTCATTTGGCTGTCACACTGACTTGTGCAGATGCTTGTGTTGCTGATGTATTGACAGTGTTATTGTAACTGATTGGGTGTTTGTGTTTGAAAAGGGAATTCTATAGCTTTTGGATAAAATGGCAGATTTTGGAGGGGCTCTGGGTCTGTTCTCTGCCAGAGTCATGTTATCAAATGTGATGTCATTCTATAACCAACATGTAGGGGATGGAACTCACAGATCAGCTTGTTTTTTTTTTTTACCTGATATAAAACTCAAACACAGTAATCACAGTCAGTTTGGTAGTCAGAAGTTGGAAGCTCGTCACCTTGCCTTGTGGAAGTAAACATCTCAGCATACAGTCTTGCCTTACTGCATTAATTAAGTTAGCTAGGGAACAGTTATTCTTTAGACAGCCAGGAAATATAGTGACATTAGTTAAGTAGTGTTTTTCTGCATCTATTTGAATCTGTCCAGCTGTGTTATTTTTACTTCTCCTGCGATTGAAACTCTGGTGTTTATTGCACTTAAATATTTAATATTCTCATATCTTCTAGTTTATTATTATTAAACATTTTTATACTTTTTATTGTGGCTGGTCTTTTAGAGATTACTTTTAACATCTTGAGTGTAATCGTGCTTATTCTAGTGATGCCTTGGGCACTCTGAAAACTATTGCTGCTTGGGTTACACTCTACCCCATTTATGTTAGTATTGCTTTTACTCAGTATAATTGGATACCCTTGTAACAGCATGACAGTGACTGGTTAGTGGCAGCATTATTACCTTATTGTCTGGGCATAAGGGGGCACAGCTAGTAAATCTGTGCCAGCCTTTCCCAGGAGTGTGTGTGTGTGTGTGTGTGTGTGTGTGTGTGTGTGTGTGTGTGTGTGTGTGTGTGTGTGTGTGTGTGTGTGTGTGTGTGTGTGTGTGTGTGTGTGTGTGTGCGTGTATGAAAATCAAATACCCAGGTGTGGGTGTATCAGTCACTTGGATCTGCTCCTGGGGGAAATTGTGCTTGATGCAGAGAGCTGCATTTGAAAATACTGTGTAAATCCATCTCTGTTTTAATGACAGTCTCTCACTTGTGTCAGTGGTGAGGATTGAGGCTCCTTGATTACTGGCTTGGGTAAAGAGGGCCCGTCACATATTGGTGTCAGAGCAGTGGGATATTAATTGGACTTCAGTAGCCTGTAGGCAGGTGTCAGTGAAGCTGTGTATACTCTCAACAGCCTCAAGCAAACATTCAGAGTTTCATTTTCACAACAGTTTTATTCATTTTTGTTAGTTTAGTTTAGTCAGGGAAAGCAGGCAAAGATGTCAGCAGAGGATTATGGTAAGCTGACAAAGAACAAGTTGGCTAAGATGTGTGAAGCCAAAGGACTGATGCATGCTACCCAGACTAAAAAGGAAATTATTTCAGCTTTACTTTCAGTTGTAGTGTGGACCAGTGGGACCAGTGGCAAGGAGGACAACTAGTCTGGGGATGGAGATGTACAGTCCCAAAAACAGGACAGTTCACCTTTTCCTCAGAGGACTTGAACATTCATCTGGAGTCAAAGAAACTTGAACTGGAGGCCAAACATTTGGAGGCTGAAGAAAAGGAGAAACAGCATCAGCATGAACAGGAGACTCATGAGAAACTGCGACGTTGGGAGACCAAAGAAAAGGAGATGCATCCTACATGAACTCAGGCATGAGGTCTCAGCTCTATTAGGCACCCTATTCAACCAATGCCTGAGCACCAGCTACCTCCCAGCTGAATGGAGGACAGCCACTGTCATCCCTCTACACAAAGGTGGAGCGTCCACTGACCCAGGCAATTATAGGCCCATCAGCCTAACTAGCCTCATCTGCAAGGCCATGGAATGAATTATCATGGAGCTTTTAAACAAGGACATTGGCAATCTCCAAATACTTGACCCCACACAGTTTGGTTTTGTCAAAGGGAGATCATGTCTGTTAAACTTGGTTGACTTCTTTGAAACAGTCACCAAAGCCATGGATGAGGGGAAGACAATGCACACTACCTACTTTGACCTAGGCAAAGCCTTTAACACTATTCCCCACTCAGGCATAATAGATAAACTCTTCCAGCTAGGCATTAGCTCATATGTTACCAGATGGGTAGTTAACTGGCTCACTGATAGAATCCACTCAGTCAAAGTAGGGGGAAGCCACCTCTAGTAGTAGACCCGTAATGAACGGTGTACCCCAAGGATCGGTCATGGGGCCTCTACTGTTTGAGATATACTTTTCTGAGGTGCAAGCCAAAACCAGTGGCCTGTGGCTGACCATGTTTGCAGATGACTGCAAGCTGGGCACTGTCTTAAATTCCCCTAGTGATGTGAACATCCTTCAAGAGGGCCTTACCCAAACTGATGACTGGTGACAGAAGCATGGCCTCAAACTGAATATCAAGAAATGCATCAATTTCCCCTTTCGGGAAAATGTCATCCTCACTAATTATCACATTAATAACAATGTACTAAGCATGCAATCAGTTGTGAGGGGACTTGGGCACCCAGGTTGATAGCAACCTGACTTTTGACCACCACATTGCCTCCGTTTTACAGAAGGCAAGGCTTTCTACATGGCCCATCTCATAAATAAGGGTATTTCATCCAGGAACAAGGAGGTCATAACAGCCCTGTACTCCTCCCTTATCAGACCCATTATTGAGTACAATGCCCCCTTCAGCATGTACCTTGCCAAGCACATGCAGCGGTTGCAGAGACCACAGAGGTTCCTGACTAGGAAAATCCAGGGTCACAAACACCTATCTTATTTTTATTTATTTTTATTTTACATTTGTTGACTGGGCTAGTCTAACTGGATATATGTCCATTTTCAGTAGAGGCCCGGGGAGAAAAGCTCCACTACAACATTATTCTAATATTGTAACCAAAAAATACTACAAAGGAGTAACATATTTTAAAAATTAAATTTGATATAGTGACTAGTAAAAAAATGAAATATTCATTGCATAAGAGAATATAAAATTACATGTTTATAACAGGATTTACATGTGTAAAGGCAATATTAGAAAGTTAAAATACAATTTAATATAAAAAGATAAAGACAGGGTGAAAACATTTTTTTTTTATCTTCTTACAGGGATGCATGCAATTGTCAGATAGGCTAAAAGCCTTGTCCCTCTACTCAGTCTCATACAGACTGCTCAGAGCTGACCTGTGTCTGGCATACAAGGCCATTTCAGACCCAGCCTTGATGGAGTTGCTGCATATCCATAAGACAAACTCCACTCATGCACCCCATACTCAAGGCCTTAATCTGATCTGTGACATTAATAGAACTTGTTGGCAGGATAGATTTGTGTCCCAAAAACTCCTCCATCTGTGGAATAGACTCCCTCTCCATGTCAAGCAGAGTACCTCTCTAGCCCTCTTTAAGAGGAACCTGGACGACTGGATAGGAAACAGAAAATATACCCCCTGGGATCCCACCTGTATCCCTGCTGGACAGGGAAAACAGGTGCTGACTTTGAGAGAACATGGGCAAAATTCTTGGCTAGGCTTATAAGGTCCTCCGGGCCGATAGCCTAGTATCATCCTCTGAACCTATGAACCTATGCAGCGTCAGTGTGAACTGGAGGCTAAATGTTTGGAGATCGAAGAAAATGAGAGACTGCAGCATTTGGAGATGGAAGAAAATGAGAGACTGCGGCCAGTGGAGACTGAAGAAAAAGAGAACAGCGACAATACAAGTGGGAGATGTTGACCCTTCTCCAGGGTCATGGAGGTAATGGGGAAGGGAATAACCAGACCCCAGAAGCAATAAAGGCTCAGTAAATTTCTTATGCAATTTGCAGAGGGGGATGACTTTGATAGATTTATTCATATATTGGAAAGAGTATGTAAACAGTATAATGTTGACCAAGAGCTCTGGGTATGGTTCCTGATCCCCTTACTACATGGTAAAGCTGTAACTGCTGTTTCTAAATTGTCTGATACTGAGTGTTTAAACTATGATAGAGTGAACAATGTTTATTGAACTGTTATAAGTTAACACCTGAAGCTTACAGGAAAAAGTTTCATGATCATAGACTCAAGGCAGATGAAAGTGCATGTGATTATACTGCTGAGTTAAGTACTTACTTTCATAACTGGGTGTCAGGTTACTATTTTTGAAAGGCTGGCATACCTTTTGGTGAGGGAATAATTCCTTAATACTTTGCCTGAGGACATGAGAATCTAGTTGACAGACCAGGAGTGCAACTCTGCAGATGAGCTGGGGAGAAAAGGGGATATCTGCTTAGCAAGCAGGGCATGACTACACAAGAAGGGGATACCCAGTGCTGCACATGGATATAAGGGAACCCATGGTGAGCAGCTTAAACCACCTCAACAGAGTCTACCAGTAACAAGGGAAGTCACTAGTTTAGGTACACGACCAGGATTAGGATTAGATGTTTGAAATGTAACCAGAGGGGCCATGTAGCATACAAATATCCACTGAAACAAGGTGAGGAGCAAAAGGTGAGGGTGCCAGCAAGTGGAAAAAACAATGTGCCAATAATAAGTTGTTTGGAGACAACAGGGGTAAAAAACTGTTACCAGAGTTTATATCTTATCTTAGTGGATGGAAGACAGGCCAATGCTAAGAGAGACACAGCCTTTGACATAACCATTATGAAGCCTACAGAGGTTAAAGAGGAGCAGTACTTGCTTGGGAAGTCCACTCCAATCACAGGTTTAGGAAGGATCCAATTCCAAATGCCTTTGGCCAGGGTTCACCTTGACTGGAGGGTAGAAAAGGAGGCAAGAAGGTAGCTGGTTTGAGGACATTCCTGCAGATGTCTTGATAGGGAATGATTCTGATGATACAGTAATGTGTGTGTATGCAGTTACACACAGACAGGCTTGGAAACAGGCATGCAGGTCTGGTAGGCTGAGGGAGACCTGGACAGATCCCTCACCTGAAGCCTGGGCTGGTGATGTGGCTATTTCAGGAAGGGAGCTACCTTGTAGCAGTGAGCCTGAAAGTGCGCCACAGCTGCTGGTAGGTAATGATGTTCCCATGGACAGGGTGACTGGAAGGATAGAGGTGAGTGGTAGTACCCAGGCTGACAGTGAGGCACCATTATCCAAAAATACTAGGCTTCCTGTGGAAGGGGAGCTGAGAGGGGTCACAAAAGTAGAGTTGAGACAGGCTCAGCTGTTGGACCCTACCTTATGAAGCTTGAAGGAGGTAGCTAAGGAAGCACCTAATGCTCAAGGAAAAAGAGAGTCTGTATACTGGAATAAGTGGTTACTGTATAGACAGTGGATCCCTGATGGAGGGCTAGAGGGTGAGGCAATACAGCAGTTGGTAGTGCCCAAAGCCTACTGTCTGGCACTTCTGCCATAGCCCATGACATTCCTTTTGCAGGTCATATGGGCAAAACATACCAAGAAACATATGCAGAACTTTTATTGTCCTGTGATTGCAAAGGATGTAATAGGGTACTTTAGGACCTGTGAGCCTGTGAGTGGTGCCAAAAGGTAGGCAAGGCAGGTGACAAGGTCAAAGCTCTATTGATGACTTTGCCTGTGATTGAGGAGCTGTTTCAGAGGATAGCTATGGATATTGTGGTTATCAATGGATAAGACTGACGTGATATAATGGTTGTTGTGTGACATCTGTACATTCACACAAAATGAAGCCCAATGCTAGAATTGAACATCAAGCTGTACAATGTTTTCAAATAACAATATGGCTATTAATCAAATTCACCACAGTGGAACTGTTATCACATCTGTTAAACTTCTCCTATGTGAAGTCATTCAATAAGCTGTACTGAATTTGCCCATAATTTTTATCTTCTATAATTGATGGGGGAGGCCTCCACCACTCTATGCATACAAAGTATAATTGGAGAGGATGTCTGTCATGCAGAACAGTTAAGGACACAGATGTTTACAGTCACTCAGCCCTGGCTTGGAACACTTGCTTAAGCTTTGAGAAAATCAGCACCATATTGGGATCAATGAATGTACATGGTATAAGTGTACCATCAATTGTCATATCTGTGGTTATGTGAAAGCATTATTACATAATTCCTCAGAAAAAAATCTTGCTGTATGTCAGACAATGTTGCTTGATGCTAGGTATACCCAAAGATACCTATAACCCCCTGCTGTTTTCATTGTAATGGATGAACAGCACTTATATACAACATGGATATAATCCCATATTGGAACACATGCCTTACTTAGGCAACAAAATACTTTAATCCTCTCATGTCCTTAGCCATGAGGAGGTACTTCACTGCAACTGTGATGGAATGACAATCTATTCTAATGGCAGCATCAGTCTTCAATACAACCCTTCCAAAGGAACTGTAGAATAAACACTTGCAGCAGGAAGCAACATCTACATATGAACATAGCACACGTGGGTGACAACACTGTTAACAGCATATATATTGACAATGACATTGTGATCTGAGATATATGGTTAACATCACAAACTTTTGAAGGTTTGCTGGAACACAAGCACACCTACAAATTTATTTGATGACTATGACAGTGCACATTTCAATGGATGACAACACCATTGTGTACTACCTTCATGTTTCTGCTAATAAGTGGTTGCACAGCACAAGAATACTGTGCAGAGTGTTCTGTACAGTTAGAGGAAGAAACACAGAAATACAGACAACAGTCATTCCTGTATTCCAACTCCCTACCTCTTGATTTATAGAATCTACATACAAGTGTGTTACAGTCTGTGAAGGCTGCTAGCCCAGCTAGCTGGAATTTTGTAAATAATTCTATGTTATTTGTGAATAGTAATATGGTTTGTATGCTTGTCTTAAAAATGTAAGAAACTGTATGTTATGTACTCAGCTTCAAGAATGTAACCACAGTGTACCCTACTGGAAAAGAACAGAAATGTATATACCTGTGCAAATGTATGTAGTCATGCTAGAAGTTGGAACATACAGAGTTAACTTGAAAAACTCTGAGAAAATAAATTGAAATTGTTTACGACTGTGCTATAAAGTTAGTTAATGCAGAGACAGGATGTCTACAGCTAGACTATTCTTTCTATTGTATGGAAACAGAAATAATTACAGGTTTTAAGGTAAAAGTATTTAACTGTTTTACGACTTCCAGTTCCAGGCAAAACTTTTAAGACATAAGTATTTTTTCCACAGATGTGTCAAATAGTGATGTCATCCAGCTAACCCAGCAGTAATGTGTATTATTAATTTAAGAACCTTCTCTCAGAGAAAGTATGTGCATTTTGTACCTTATCGTTGAACCTGGAAACATCCATTCAGCACTTGCATTTTCCTGGCTCTGTAAGTAAGATTTAGGTATAATGTATCTCTTAGAGATAGATAAGAATATAGTAAGATTAGCTTAGATGATTTGTAAATTTATTTGAGACTGTCCTGCAATGTTGTTTTAAAGTATTTCCTGTGATTCTAAACCCTGCTGTTACTGTGTTGAGTTATTGGGTATTGTCTTGTTCTTTAATTATTTATTATTACATATATTTAAAACTTTTAATTGTGACTGGTTTGTTTAGAGATATTTAAGCTGTTAGAATACTTGCATATGTATTTGGTGACACTGTATAGGCCACTCCTAAATAGCCTTAAAAGTTTTGGTTACAATTACCATTTGGATAATAGTAACATTATATGGTATAATTGGTCTCCCTTTGGGAAGGGCCTTATAGTAGCTGATATAGAGCCGGTTGGTGGCAGTAATAGCTACCTTTTAGTCTGGGCAGAAGGGGGCATAGCTAGCAAACCTGTGCCAGCCTTCACCAGGAATGAGTGTGTTTGTATATAAATCAAATCTCAAAGTGTGTGTGTACCAGCTACTTGGGCAGGGACACAAAGCACTGGTTGGATAGAAAAGGTGCTGGAGGTTTTGGCTTGACTACTCGGCTGAGATCTTAACCCTATAGCTGTGTCAGTAAGAGGGTCTTACTGGGGATTTGGAGAGTGAGGGAGAAACCAGCCCCAGACTGACTGTAATCTCTGTGTGCTCTTAAGGAAAATTGTGCTTTACTGTGTGTGTACTTGTCATCCTCCCAATGTGCACGTCCCTCACTGGGGTTAGTGGTGAGGATTGAAGCTCCTTGATTACTAGGCCAGTGCAGGGTCATCACACAGTCATGCACCACAGGAGAACGTTGACTGCATGTGAGCCATACTGCATCTTTGAATTATGGCATCAGCTGTGTCATGCAAAGGAGATGTGTGTGCAAAAGCTACTTTTGCGGCTATGTGAGCTTCTAAATGTTGTCAATACTAACAGGTGCAATCCACTCCTCCATCCATTTATATTCACACATACACAATCAGGAGAGTCTCACTGCTATATTCAAACTCCCTGCCTATTGGCTGACACAATCTACACTCCAGTGTATTATACAGACATGCCACAGCAAAGGTTTGAGGTTAGTGGTATAAGAGTGCATTATTGAAATGACCTTATCAGCATGTTGCAGACAGTATACATTTGTGGACAGAGTGAGAGGGGGGTGTGGGATTGATCTGACCATGTAAATAAGTTCATAGGTTCATAGGTTCGTACTAGGCTAACTACCCTTGTGGGTCTTTTCAAGCCTAGCCAATTACCCCATGTGAGAATCAAACCCTGCACCTTGTGTCTATAAGGTAAACACCTTAACCGTTATGCCATCCTCCCACCCCTTGATTCTCATGAGTGGGAGTCAAATGAGCACACCTGTTGAATTAATTCTGGAGTGATGCAATGGACTCAGCATCACACACACAAATTGATTATTGTAAGATTAGAACCACCTACCTACCTAGCTATGCAATCTAGAGGACACAGTGCTTCATGTAAGTACTATAGCAGAAGTCTGATTTTAGTAATGTGAGAGTGCACTTTCTAGATGATGACATCAGTGTGATGTTGCTGAGAAGATGATGTTGGGAGAAGGGTCTGGCACTGATGGGGGCACACACTGCAGTATAAAATTTACTCCAGACTACTGCTTTATTGAGGACAGCAGTAGTTAATGTCATAGTTACACAATTCCATACACACACACACACACACACACACACACACACACACACACACACACACACACACACACGCACACACACACAATGAATGTCATGTGATTACAACCCACTACCTATCTAGTATGCAATCTAGAGGATCCAGGGGTTTTTTTGCAAGCATTGCATCAGAAGTTTGACTTCTGCAGTGTGAGAGTGCACTTCATAAAGGATGACACCAGCTTTGTGTTGCAGAAGTGATGTTGGGAGAAGGGTATGACACTTATGTGGACTTACCCTGCAGTGTAAAATTAATTTCAGGCTACTGCTATATTGATGCCATCAGTACTTAAAGTCATATTTACACAACTCCATATGCGCACACACACACACACACACACACACACACACACACACACACACACACACACACACACACACACACACACACACATTGACTGCTGTGAGATTAGAACCCCCTACCTATCTAGAGGGCACAGTACTTAACACAAGTGCCACTGCAGAAATATGAGTTTTACAATGTGACATTGAAGTGTAGATAGGATTAGTTTCTCTTTTGGTGTCAGAGAAGATATAGTGATGTTGAAGGTTTTGTGCAAACCCATATTTGTTGATATGTTGGAGTAAGTGCAATGTTATGATCAATAATAAATACATACTGCTGACTTATGTCAACTATGCTGTCATTAATGTATACTGCAGAACTGAGAGTTACATGTATCTATCTTTCTTATGCAAAGAGTACAATGCTTCCTTCAGTATGTACCTGACCAGGCATATGGAGTATCTAGAGCAAACTCAGAGGTTTTTTTACTAAAAGAATACAAGGTGTAACAAACATCCCTTAGGCAGAGTGCCTTAAAGCCCTTTCCCTCTACTCAGACTCCTATAGATTGCTGAGGGGTGATCTATGCCTCGCTTATAAGACATCTGCAAACCCCACACTTTCGAATCTCCTGCATATTTGTAAGTCAAACAGTTCCAGAAATACAAGTCTAAGGACCTGAATTTTGCCTATGGCTTAAAAAGAACATGCTGGAGAAGCAGATATTTGTCCCAGAGACTGCCCCTCCTATGGAACAGGCTTTCTATCCATCTGAAGCTGAGTCCATCTATTACCCAGTTTAAGTACAGCCAGTGTATAGGGAAGAGAAAATTTAGACTGGGCTTGGCACCCATGTTCCTTATGGACAGAGGTAATTTATAAATGCCTGGCCCTCAATGCCGTATTTGGATATAGGACACCATTGTTCTTTAGGGAAAATGTATCTAGGCTTAGAAATGCCATCTGGGTTGTTAGCTTAGTAACAATTTATAAATCTATAAATATGAGACACACATACTTGTAAAACACAAGATGGACAAAGAATTATCCATGGATCATCAAGTTATAATGATGGTATTTAAACTTTATTGAATGGTACTTATCTTAGCAATGGTGTGTGATCATCCATAGGCAATGTGTGCTGCCAATGCAAAGCAATACTTAATGTTCCAATGAAGGAGGAATAAAAAATGATGATTTATGTGCGGCGAGGCTTTATGTGGTTGTATATCATTTGTTAGTGTCAGTTCTGCAGTGTAGACCCAACTGTCCAGAATGAAATTGTCAGTTAACCACACAGTTCACTGCATTTCACGAGTACATTAAACAATTTTGATATAATGAAGTAATATAAAGCAGTAGCAATATGTATTTGTTGTTCCAAATCTCTTTCTAAAGCACAATGCTGAGAAACATATTTGCATGGATGTTGACAAAGTGTTAGCACATGCGTGATTATACTTTGATGTGTTGAACTGGGGTTGTGAAGTATCAGCATTTAGTGGTGTTCAGTGGTGTCCACATGTTGGATTATACCTTTCCATGTTTGTGCCAAAGCTCTGTTCAAAAATGTGTTCTGCTTGCCTTCCCCATTTGAGCTATATTATGCTCCACGCAAATAATGTTCTCTACCAAAGGAAAAGGTGAAAAACTTTAATTTGGTTTGCCTTCTTTAGTGCAAACAGGTTTAGAGGAGATGTGCAACCATCAGCACTCTGAACAGTACTTAGAAGAGAAAATCCACCTCTTAACATAGCATTCTTTGTGGCTCAAGGTGTAAACACTCTGAGCTAAATGAAAAAGCAGGGTTCAACTCCAGTTGGCAGATCATTTTACAAACTGTGTCAGAATGTGTTTATCAAAGTAACTTTTTATTATGACATTAAGAATGTCTAGGAATTACTATTTTAAATATGTTGCCTGGCTAAATTGTGTGTGCAATAGCTACTGAAATAATCTTTTTACACCTACTACATATGAGACTTGCTTCAAGAGAAACCACAAGTTAACTAGGTTGCAATACTGTGTAAGGCAAACACTCACTGCATTTTGCAATAATAACTGAAATGACATTTGGCATCATATACTACAGTTGCTTATTGCCAGACATCACATAGATGCTGAGGGCTACTGCAATTGATCAAATATAAGGGGCTTAGACAGATACATAGGCAACTAATTCACAGGAAAGACACTTATAAAAGCAGGCAGCAAGAGTTTCACCTAATGCAGATATAAACCGTTGTCAAGTTGGAAAATCAAGTTTATAGACTTAATCTTTAACTCTACACCCCAACAAGGAAGTCATACTTCAATAATCTCAAAATCATACCTTTGAAGGGACAGTGATAACATATTCTGTCATTGGAAGATGTAAGTATTATTCTTCCACAAACTAATTGCAGTTTGAAAATGCCATAACATAACATTTACACCATCAGCCTAATGAATAGTCAACAGTACAAAGGAGTGAGAGAGATAGATACAGAGACACATGTGAAAGGATGGTATTATGGGTCATTAATGCAAATCTTTATGGTGTGTCCCCAGTATTCACCTGTCATGCTCTGTATCAGTAAGTGATGGCTTTGAAAAGCTGTAGGCAGGCAAAATCGGATGAAGATATAAGTAGAATAATGGTGGCTTACCAAATTTTCTGTATGATCATGAATGTTTCAGCAAATGCTTAACTGGATAAAAAGAATATGTATCATGAAACATATCATAGAAGTACAACATCACAGTAAGAAATAATGTGACATCCATATGGAATCAAGTCCATGATGCTATGGTCAAAAATGAATCTTAAGACAACTGATTTATATCAACACTCCATAGAGGATGTTGCACTTGACCACATTCAATAGTCAAACAACTGTTACACTCACTGTTGCCGGTGATTTCCTGTAGTCTGCCTTTACCCTTTGTTCTGATAGTTCAGCATGTTTAAGCATCTTTGTGTAAGGAAAACCAGACTACTACGGGTGATGATAACAACTGGCCAGGTTTTGCCATAGAACCTGAACAGCCAGTCAGTTTCACTTGGCATTGGTGTGTGATACCAATGCGTGTACAAATGATGAGAGAAAATAGTGAAGGCTCAACCTCTTCACACTTTTTCAGATGGTTAACACTGACAGGCTCAATGGCTTTGATTGTTATCCTTGGTGTTTTGGAGGTTAAACCTTCTGAAATTACACACTGTAAGAAGTCAATTGACCCACATGGGAATCAAACCCAAGAAAGAAATAATGCATACATTTCAATTAATGTGATTATTTGTTAAGGGCTACAGGAGAACTGCTTTTTAACCATCTTCATTACAGATAAACTGCATTTAATATGAATGGAGCTATACATCACATAGGCCTGCATGTGTCTGTAACTTTAGGATGTCCTGTGAAATGTATTACCATGAAAGAGGCAGTATTACTGTTTGCAAATGTATGTCAGATGGATGGACTTTTTTGAGCTGATTAATACAGGCTGGGGTATGATACATACATGCTTTGCGACACATACTGGCCTAAACACAGATTTGGGCTGAGTGAGGAGAGAAGTTGATTTTACTTCAGTATTCTGCCCATCATAGATATGCAAGTGCATCTTTAATTGATTATCATAATTATCCTGCTTTAACAATTACACATTCATTCAGCTATGTTTCATAAGTAAATATTTATGAGATATGCTACTTAGAAATATTTATCTATCAAATCATTAATAAAACATTTCTTGCAATAAGCATCATTATGATAGCCATTTGTGTGTCACAGTGTTGGTACAAATTGCATTCTGACACCCTTTGTAAAAATAAGTGTTATTTGGATTTGAACCCTTGATCACCTGCGTGCTATTTTTAAAGTGAATGCATATATACCTTGTGCCACAGAGACAGCTACACAGGAGTTGGATGTTCTTCATCAGTACTGCCCAGAGTGAAGACATCCGTGCATTGTTGCTGACCCTATTTGCACTATAGAAGGCTTCCCAAATAAAATTTTTCACTTTTTTTTCCTTAAGCTGGTAAGCTTGACTGCATATCACTCAGCAGTGAGCATCTGCTCAATGCAAGAAACAGAAAAAAAGTTATTTGAAATTTGGATAAAAGTAAGTTATAAATCTTGAGCAATAATTTCCACATTCCCTTCACTCAGTATTGATTTGATCACTAAAGTAACTCTGTTATGGATCTAAAGTCACTGCACTTACAGCTTCTGCTACAGAAAGTGGTATACACAATGTGCGCATCACTCTCTTATTAGAAATACTGTGCAGTGTGGAAATTGCACAGCAGAAAAACATGTATAACAATTTATATTGCACACAACAAAACACAAACTGCATTTTCACATTTGCTGCAAACATTCCAAGCAGCATGAAGCTCCATGCTGGATTCAAACATTGCATCCTCTTTCTTTAAAATCATTTAATTTTACCCAATGTGCTACACTGATACTCAGATGTGATACGTTATTTCTTCTCATACTGCTGTTCAGAGTGCTGTAGCAAAGCGTGCCTGTGTTACTGTAAATGAGCTACTAATGGCATGACAAAGTAAATTTCTTAGTTTGTAATTTCAGCAGTGGACCGGATTCTTATTTACAGCTTCAAAATGCTGCCAGTCATCAGTGTGCTTTGCCAAAACCCACACAAATCAGGAGCAAAAAAAGCCAGCATTAACAAATAAAAGAGAATAATAATGAAAAGGCAGGATTGTGAAATTTCCTCTATTTGTGTGTGTCACAATCTGATTGTAGGTTCAGAAAATATGCATTAACACTGTCATGCAGCACACTATCTGGAATTGAACGCTCAACTCAGTGCAGTAAAAACACACACTCTGTTGTGTTTTTTATCCCTCTTTGCCACTAAAACAGGGCCAGAAGTTGTTCCTTTCTCATTTGCTTGAACATGTTTAGATTAATGTGATATTGACAAGTACTTTTTGCTAATAATAGCCCTCAACATTTTAATGTCAGTTTGCCAACACTGCCAACTATCTCTTTTCTCTTTATTTTCTGAGCATATTCCCCTCTTAGTTAGTGCAGCTTAACTACAGAAATGCAATGTCATGGCAATTTATTTGCATCTTTGTTTCAATGTGTAATATAGCTGATCAGCATTTCAGACAGATTTTAAGCAGGGAATGGACAATGTGCTCTTAGTACAAGGATATCAATGTTTTTAAGATTGTTTTCGCAGCTCTCAAGGTGCTTACAGATTTTATTGTAAGACTAATCTTTGTGATAAAAACACTTCAGGGAGAACAGTCACTTCAGTATTGCTTTTTGTTGTAGTCAGAGCAAACAGCAATATTTGCAAGCCATTGCTAGATAACAATTGTCATTGCTCCTCCCTGCAGTCCTAGGACATCTGCATGCAATTGTGTAGCTACCTTCACCATGTTTACATCCCCCTATACCAAGTGTTTTTTTTTTTTTGTATTTAGAAATGCTAATGGTTTCACACCTCATTTGCATCTTCACAGTGCTCAAAGGGCTGAAACTACACTGTAGAAAGATAATGGTGTTGCTATGGAAATAGAAGGAGGGGAGACTAATTGGATGCAGACAGAGCATTACTGCTAGCTACTTCAAAGAGATTGTTCTACAAATTACTGCACTATTTCATAAGTTATGTTTGTCCTCTACACAAACTGCTTACATGTTCATATTTTGAATGTATTTCAATATGCAATGGAAAAAAGATTTTTTGTGTTATATGCAATTTTAAAAATTCACCAGTGGTATAATGTACATTTGTCACTTCTTGCTGTGCTGTACAGGTTAGTATGGTTACTTCACAGTATTGTGTTATTATTTACTATTCTGTGACTGCCTCAACTGTGTGGGTGACTCATTGGATAGGATGAGTGACACACTGGATGAGGCAGTGTATATGATGGTATGTCTGCTGTGGGAGAGCCAGCATCCACTTATCCATATAGCCACATCCTCTGGTGTTATCAGACATGGCTGTGCCAGATCCCCCTCACATACTGGCACTACTTCTACTGCTCCATCAGTGAATGAGGTGTCTACGCTCAAACATGATAAGCTATGGTTTCATGATCTGGGCATAGCTGTGAGGAGAGTTTCTCTAGCAGACATCACTCACATTCAGGTAGCACCACCACTTTTAACCAGGAATGTAGAAGTGACAGTGCAACTCTTAGCAGAGTCAGTTTGCATGGTTGGGAGTGATGACACTGAACAGATAATTATACCATGCACAGCTCACACCTGTTCCACATGGCACGATGTAGTACTAGCACAGAGCTTGATTGTGTTCATACAAACACACATTTCACAAAAAACTGCCCATATATGAACCACACACATTCAAGGTAAAAAATATTAACAATGAAAGGGATATATTGTTTGTTAATGTTCCTGAGATATTTCATACTTTAATGAATGTTCTATGTTTCTTACTCACACACTGACTACTTTGGTGTCACCCTTGGCCTACTGCAGCCCTCATGAGAATGATGGGTCTATATTAAAAAGATGACCGTTTACTTACGCGAACGCCTAAACGTCAACCTGTCTTCATCGAACCGCGAAAACATTGATTGTCCAGAAGCGTGAGAGTGGAAATGTCAAATCGTCATGGTTGGCCTTCTGCGATATAGCTCTGTAAAGTGAGTGTGCGATAGTTACAGACCTTAGGGTTAGGGTGCGGGTTAAGGTAAGTGCATAGATGGTAATGTATGTTAGATTTAGTGTAGGGTTTTATTAAGTGTATGTGTGTGGATTATTTAGTTTGTTTGGGTTTAGCTTTTTAAGGTAAGTGTGCAATAGTTACGGACCTTAGGGTTAGGGTGTGGGTTAAGTTAAGTGCATACATGGTGGTATATGTAAGATTTAGTGTAGGGTTAGAAGTAGGGTTTAGTTTAGGGTTAGAAGTAGGGTTTTGGTTAGTGTATGTATGTGACTTATTTAGTTTGTTTGTGTAGGTAGTATATAGCGGGAAGTGGGTGGGACAAGCATGACAGTTCGACTTTTTGAATTTCGCAGTTTAGGGTGTTCGGTGTATATGCGGTTCAATGAAGACAGGTTGATGTTTAGGTATTCGGGTAAGTAAGCGTTCATCTTTATAATATAGACCCGAGAATGATGATGACTCTGCTATGGTCTTTGATCATTTGGGTTTGACTTAGGGTTGCAAATATGTCTGATGCACAGAGTGGGTAGGTACAAGACTGCCAGTAGGCTGGTAGTTTATCTTTTTACACATTTGTTCATAAACTATAGGTTCCACACTTACCTTGACATCACTGCATTATGAGTTGTGTGTTTTGGGGATGTCTCTGTCTGATGTTATCTGTACACAGACATTACATGGGTAAGTAAAGTTTGTAGACATTAGATGGCATCACTTTGTAATATTTGTATCTGCTTAGGATGTTATGTGTATTTCTTTTTGTGAGTGTCTGTGCTATCATTTGTCTCTTAGTTACAGACTGTGTGTGCTAACCTTTGAACCTAGGTGGTGAGTGTGTATGCTATCCTTTGCCTCTTAGCCAGAGCAAGGGCATATTGTGAACATGTACTTCTGCTAGCTACCTCTACAGTTAGAGGTTCTCCCTCAGAATCCTCATCTGTATGTGTTGGAGGTGCTGGCCCTGCTTGTGGTCCATGAATGCGTGGTCCTGGCCCTTACAGTCTCTGTTGCAGATGTTTCCTCTTGATGATATTGTGCAACATGGCACAGACTGTAAGAGTTTATGCACAGGTGCCTGGGTCGTACTGAAGGGTACCCCCTGATGTGTCTGGACAGCAGAATTATGATGTCAGCATGCCTAATTTTTAGTTTGAATGTGGGCATCATTGCATCCTTCTTCTGTGGGTGTGCATGCCACAGTTTAACCTGCAACACTCAGTATATGGTCTAGTGGAAGATCACCCCTAGCAACCCTTGTGTAAAGCTGCAATGTGTGCCATACATGTGAGTCACGATAACTGCCTGACCTGCTGAAACAGCCATTGAAAATGATCCCTCAGACATTACAAACAATCTGGCAGTTGACTAAGTGAAGGGCTTTCTAGCTGATGAATGTCCTTCCCTGTTCACCCGATGGGGCTTTTATTTTTATATGAGTGCAGTCTATGTCCCCCAAGACTTCAGGGAAGTGTGCAACTGGATAAAATTCCTTCATTGTTATTGCTCTCTCCTCTGGTTTGAATGAAAATTAAATGTATTCCCTTACATATTGTAGCACAGCATTTAGATATTGGTGAAATATTCTTGAAACTGAGGCCTGTGACACCCCTAGTATATCCCCTGTGGGTCTCTAGTATGTACGAGTAGCTAATATCCTTAATGTTACACATACTGGTATAGGTTTTCCTTGATTTTACCTGGGTTTGAGGTGGGGGGTGTCAAGGTCATATAGTTCCTGTAGTGTTTCCCTATCAACCCTGTATCACTCTACTATTTCAATATCATGCAGTCCATGATACATCAAAAAAGGGTCTGACACCTTTCTTCTCCTTGCATGAGGTCTGTCAGCAGCATCAGCAATATAGATATAAGCCTGTTGCACATATACATGCAAGAGAGCAGCAGTGGTCCCTAACATTGCTTTTTTTTCCCTAAGTCTGATAGTGGCTGTATTTCAATAGGTTTTGTTGTTCATGGTAAGGGGCTACACCATCTCTACATAGTTACTTTATAGCTTCTTGAATGGTTCTGCCATATTGGAGTAGTTAATCAGCATATAATTCAGCTGCTTATGCTTTCATTAGCATACACTGCTGTATACATTTGTTTAATGAATACAAAATGGCACGCTATTGTGTACATGTCACAACATGCACATCATACCAGCTGGGAAGTTAGCCATTCATGAATCTGGCTCAATAGATTTAGCAAACACTGGAATCTAATCCTGTCCAGTTGTTTCTGTCCTGTTGTTTCTGTTACTTAGACCTTACTGCATCAAAATCTTGAGTCATAAAGAAAGTTACATGACAGCTGTATTTTCTTCACTCAGTGCTATACAGATTGTTAATTGAAGTGCCAGGCTCCTATGCACTACTGATGGCATTGCAAATTATTTTTTTTTCAGTTTTTGCCTTAGGAAGTGAGCTATTCTTTGGTGCTGTTGACTGCAGCCAGTCCTCCATGTGCAATGACAAGTGGCATGCAAAGGGTGAAGCAAAAAAAAAGGATTTTAAAATGTCCCTGTGATGATTTCTCAACTTTTTGTCTTAATCCATGAAAATATGCAAATTATACATCACTAATTTCACATAAACAGCACCATCTCTAGATCTGAACCTTGAAATCATGACATTAACATAACACATTTCAGATGATTTACACTGTTTGCCACTTACACATACGTATTGTGAAAAAGGGAAAGTAGAGTGCATATACTAAAGCTGTGGAATTATATCAGTTTACATTAGGGGTCCAAAATAAGCATTTTCACACACTTGTCCTTTATAATTTCTAAGTAGATATCTAGATAAATGGAATATTTGCACCAGTTAAGCTACTAATTCTTGTCCACAATAGTAGCAAGCATGTGAAAAACAAGAGTGTTTTCTTCCCTTTCTTTAGTGAGCAGTACTCTATTTTTATGGATTTCTAAAATTAATTCACTTTGACTTGCATGTAGTTGGAAAAAGTATGCTTTTATGTTTAACTGTTATGTACTAGATATGAAGAGCAGACAACGTTTTACTCCGAGGCACAGTTAGGTCATAAGCATTTATTCTTAAAAGTGTTAGAAAGTTAACTTCTAAGTCAGCCAATATAATAACAGACTTTTTGGTAAACATACCATCAGTAAATGTACATCAAAGTAGCTGCAGTGTGAAACACTTAATTATTCCTGAATTACTTCTAATCATTCATATTTGCAAGCTCTTAGCAAGCCCCAGTTCTCAGTGTTATTTCTTGTAATGTTAGAGCATTTTGATGGAGTCATGTATGTTCTCACACCATGTTTACTTGTCCAGTTATTTTGGGTTCATTAAGAGATTCGTGGATAATAATGAGTTGATTCCTAATTTATATATTCACAGTGTCCACTGAGATTAATCTGCAGTATATAAACACATCCTGGTGGTAAGGTAGTTGTATCGTAGTAGGTGAAACTGACTGGATTCACAGACTTGACATACTTTTGTTTGACTGCTGCAATTGCATAACTTTAATTGGACTTTTGCACAAATCCTGTCAAGGAATGTAAAGTTATTTTACAAATAACTTATTTAAACAATTGTGGTGGCTTATATTTCAGTTAACATTGCGTGATGTCTGCAGTTTGTCCATTATCATTGTTATAGAGGATATAAGCAGCTGTACTTTGAAGTATCCTCATCTAAGGTTACACGCCTTTCTAAAAACATTTCTTTAAAAATGTAAACACATTAGAAAAAATTATATGACTAGTTGCAATGTCAAGGTTACATTTTATACCAACTGTGTTAAGTCTGTTATATATGCCTGACATCAGCCAAGTTTATTCCAAATGGTAACATTTTTAAATTCCAGTTTTATTCATTATTAATGCTGCTATATATTCCTGAGTTACACATTCTTTTCATCCTTACCAGGTTTGTCATTGCATTTTTTTGGATTGGGGTGCTTTATATTTGTGCATTGCATGTGTGTATTCCTACAGAGCAGTAGATACATTTCCATTACTCATGCCTGCATACATTTATATTTGTTTTGTTGCCATTTGCTTATTTTTCTTAAACATATTTGTGTTCGTTTCACCTCATGCAGGTAATGGCTAAAAAGATATCTGGGCCATGTAAACCTGTATTGCCAGATGCTGAGAATGAGCAGTCACTCCATCAACATTGATCGCAACTCTTACTGATGATCCTAGCTGACAAGCCCTTCCATGACTGTATCTGGCAGCAGGTGGTGAATGATGTCAGTGCTGTAGGTGGCCATGGCTGTGACTATGGTGAAATCAGACAATGGGCCAGTGACATAATCAAGAAGGCCAAGAACAGAGCAACTGCTATAGCACTGGAATAGAGGGCTACTGGTGGTGTCCTGCAATGGAACCACTACTCACTGAGATTGAGGAGTTGATGTCCACTGTAAGGGCTCCACACAGATCACTGGAAATTCCCAGTATAGTGTTTGACATAAGTGCTGAGGTGGAGAATGATCAAAGGGTGTCTATTGGTGAAGCTCCAGGAATGCCATTAAGTATCTTTTATAGAGAGAGTGAGAGAGAAAGACAGAGATAAAGAGAGGATTGAGGGGAAGGGGGAGATTGAATGGATAGACATATTAGTGTATAAGACATTTATTAATATGCAGAACTATTTTTCAAATTTATGTTTATTGTGGTGTTTTCAATGTAATGCCTATCATCCATCTTTCCATCTCCATTTTTCTGTGTTGTCATATCTGGCACTGCGATTCCATGACCACCAGCTAATGGTATGACCATACATTTTTTTTCCTAGTATTACGATATGCAAGTTCTGTAGAAGTCTTCTTAATTACTGTTTTAATTGCACTTGCATCTACTATTGCTTAACTCAGGGTAAAGTAGCATAGGTTTGATAATTTCTTCTTGTATTTCTCTATTTGTTGCATTTTATTCTTTTAATTACAGGTGAACCTGCCACTGACCCTGTGGAACTCCTACTGCCTGATGTCAGAGTATTGGTAGCCTCTGATGATGATGTCATTGATGAAGATGCACATTCAGGGATTTCATTGGGTTGGTCTGACACTGATATTTTGTATCACACATTGTTTGCCCAGACTTTGGACACAGTCAGTATGCCTATGCATAGCCATGACATGGAGCCATATAAAATAGGACAGGCTGAGGGTAACACGGTTAATTATAGTAGTGTGATTCCTCTGGTAGCACAGTTGGCAGAGTTTCCCCCTACCCATCATGAGGGTGAAGTACCACATGGATGTTGGTAGAAGTTTTCTGAGAAGGTCTACTTTCCACCCTCTCCCTGTTGTTGGTGTGTCAGTAAGTTCTACTTATGAGTAGGACCATTATGAAGACACAGGTACATTTCATTATAGCCTCAAAAGAAGTAGTCAGAGTACTGCATGTTATGCATTCTGACATGTGAGACTGCCTGAACCATGTAGGGGACTCCTTGGACTGAATGAATAACACACTGGATCAAACATTGTCTGTAATGAACATCTACTAGGGGAGGATCAACATCCATGTGGCTGGAGAGCTGCTATACCCTCAGGTGTTAACAAACATGTCCTATTCTGATTCTGCTTCCAGGTGGAACTACTTCCACTGCTCTGTCATTATTTGAGGTGTCCACACTTAGACATGATAGGTCATGTGCTCATGGTCATGAATGTAGTCATGATGAGAGCTCATCCAGCAGACATTATTCATGTTCAGGTAGCACCCTGACTTCTAGCCAGGGCCAGGGAACTAGCAGTGAAACTCCTAGCAGAGGTAGTTCTCATGGTTGAGGGTGGAAACAATTACTTTAACATGCATGACTCACACCTGTCTGAGACGCCAGGACATAGTGGAGGAACAAGTGTTTTGATTGTGTTCATACTCTGTAAAACCTGTCTTGACCATACCACTTGATTGGTTTATTCAAGTATAAAAAGACCTGGAATTATATATTTGTGTTTTGCATCTGAGGAAGTGTGTTCACAAAAACATACTATATGTGGAGTGTTAATGTTTTTATCTTATAATTAAACTACAAAGGGACTGATTCTGGCATAGCTTAGTGTTTTCTTGGTTTATTGTAACCATACCACCTCATACACACACAACTCAGGTAAATATTACTATTGAACAATTTACATCTCTTGCTACTGACCTTAACAATAGATAACTGCTGATAAATTGATTTCTCTCTCACCCACATTTAGTTCGTTGTTGTCAGGATTCCACTCTTGTAACCTACCACCATCTGCAAGTGATGATGACTGTGCCCTGCCATTTGTATATTTCTTTGTGATTTAGGGATGCTTATGTTTGATGCACAGAGTAGATAACTAATGCTTCTTTACTCAGATGTTTGCTTTAATCCAATATATTGCACTATTTGTTATGCTTTTTTTACTGCTCTATTTAAAATGATTTGTTATGATCCTTCTTGTATTTGTACTATTTTCTCAGTGATACAATCCTACTAGAAAGTAATTAGTGCTTGCTCAGCACTTTGTGCAAATGATGCTAAGATTACCTTGGTCACTACTGGGGTGTCTGCACTAGCCAGCTTTAATGTGTGATGCACATTATTAGGCAGATTCATATTTATGTTGCATATATCGCTCCTGAGTTACTCTTCATATTTCTGTATAGTTGATCCATGTTTCATCTTACTGACATACAGTATTTGCATATACTAGTAATCATTTATATCTCTTCTTTACAGGGTAATCACTTACGCTGCTGCTTCAACTTGTGTCTTTGAGGTTGACTCTCTCTCTCTGATACTCACAGAACACAACCTGTTACATGGGTAAGTAAAGGGTGAGAATTTTGCATGCAACTCTTTTATTATTTTTATGTGCTTATCTTCTTGGTTTTTCACTGAGGTAGTGAGTGTGTGTGTGCATGTGTGCGTGTGTGTGTGTGCGTTTGTGTGTGTGGGTGTGTGTGTTATCCTCTACCTCTTAGCCAAGGCTATAGCATATTGTACATTTCTACATCCATGAGGATCATCCACAGCTGCTAGTACTTCCTCAGAATACTCATCTCTGTTTGCTGGAACTGCCTGTGGTGTTGGGAGCTGCTGTCTTTGGCCTTGTTGTAGTTGTTTACACACAATTATATTTTGCAATATGGCAGAGATTGTAAGTATTTTGGCTGAGGAGGTTGGGTCATACTGCAGGGCACCAACAGATGAGTCTGGACACTGGACCCTTGATTTAAGAAAGCAAAATACATACTGTATTCTATAATATTCCTAGTCTGAGCATAGGCATTATACCCTTGCTCAACAGGGTTGTCTGAGTTTCTCATGTGTGTGTGTCATGAATCAAGGCTCCAATGCATCCCCTGTATCCCCCACTAAATGCCCTTGTGGAAAGTTACCCCAGCAGATCTTACATACAGATCACAAATGTGTCATACGAGTGAGTCGTGAAAACTGCCAGAGTTAACTGCACACTCATTGCAGAACATTCCTTTGGCATTGCAGATTACCTGACAGTTGATAGAGTGATATCCTTTCCTGTGATATCACTCACCTAAGTGTCATGTTTAATCATAGCCTCACCTCAGGTTTCGTGCCCACTGAGTGGCGCAGAGCTACAGTTATCCCAATCCACAAGGGGGGATCCACCTTGGATCCCAGAAACTACCATCCCATCAGTCTGACAAGCCTTATCTGCAAGGCCATGGAGCGTATTATCATGGAACTTATAAACAAAGACATTGGCAACCTTCAAACACTGGACCCCACCCAGTTTGGGTTTGTGAAGGGCCGATCTTGTCTCCTGAACCTGATTGACTTCTTTGAATCAGTCTCCAGAGCCATGGACAAGGGTAAGGTGGTCCACACAGCCTATCTAGACCTTGCCAAGGCCTTTGACACCATCCCCCCTCTGGAATCATAGATAAACTTACTAAGTTGGGTATTAATCCCTATGTCACCCAATGGGTTGCTAAATGGCTTACTGATAGAACCCACACTGTAAAAGTAGCCGACTCCAAATCCAGCTCCAGACAAGTGACAAGTGGAGTACCTCAGGGTTCAGTCCTGGGGCCGCTCTTGTTTGGCATCTACTTCTCTGAAGTACAGGTCAACACTAAGGGACTCTGGCTAACAAAGTTTGCAGATGACTGCAAACTGGGAGCCATTATTGAATCCCCAAATGATGTGGATACTCTAGAAAAGGGCCTTACAGAAACAGATGTTTGGTGCCAGAGCCATGGGCTCAAGCTCAATGCCAAGAAATGTATTGTTATCCCCTTTGGGAAAAAACATGTATCCATGAATTACCATATAGGTGGCAGTACACTAAACACAGAAAGTGTGATAAGAGACTTAGGGACACAGGTGGACAGTGGTCTCACCTTCGATAACCACATCGCCACAACAGTCAGGAAATCCTTCTATGTGGCACACCTCATCACGAAGGGCTTTTCATCCAGAAAAAGGAGGTCATTGTCCCACTGTACTCATCCCTCATTAGACCCATTATAGAATACAACGCCCCATTTGGTATGTACCTCTCAAGACATCTGCAACAACTGGAAAGGCCTCAGAAATACCTCACTAAAAGAATCACAGGCCTAAAGCAGATGCCCTACGCTGACCGCCTTAAAAACTCCAGCTATACTCTGTCGCATATCGTCTACTCAGAGGTGATCTCTGCTTAACATACAAGGCCATGTCAAACCCAGAGCTGTTGGACATGCTACACTTAAAGAAATCCCAATCCCTCAGAGCTACATGCTCCAGGGATCTAAACCTTGTCATCACAATAAACAAAACATGCTGGTGGGATAGGTTCCTGACCCAGAGACTCCCCAGACTCTGGAATAGATTGCCCATACATGTCAAGCAGAGTGCCTCTTTGGACCTCTTCAAGAGGAACCTTGACAATTGGATGGGAGAAAGGAAATTCACCCCAGGGATCACGTCAGTCGCCCTGCTAGACAGGGGTCCAGGAAAGTAAATAATGTGGGAAGAAATAGCCAGGGAATTGTTATGGCTATGCTTGTATAGGCCCTAGGGCTGATAGCCTAGTACCAACCTATGAACCTATGAACCTATGTTGATATACCTGTTTCCCTGTTTACCATGTGGGACTTTTATTTCAATCCATGTACAGCCTATGGGCCCCAGAACCTCAGGGAAGCTATGGCATAGAAATGTGGCATGGTTGTTGCTCTCTCCACTGGGGAACGTGAAAATCAGATATGCTACCTAACATATTGCAGTATTGCATTTAGAAACTGAAGTAATATTCTTGAGGCTGAGTCCTGTGACACTCCTAAAATACAGAAATTATATTATTATTATATTATTATTATTATTATATATTATTATTACCCAAGTTAACTCCTTCAACCCCACTCTATCTCCATAAATCCTCTATATCTTGAACCATAACTATATCCGCGATAAAATCTTCCAATAACTTCAGACTCATATAATTCCTTGTAATACAAACTATAGCAATGTTTATTGAATTAAGTATTAAGCTTTTTAGCTTACCATTGCTGTTATGTATAACAATGTTGTGAATATTCTCATCTGTTCCCTACACTACTAATACTTTCCTCTGCCTTCTATTTCACTCTTTCTGCTTGCCCCTAATATTCACCACCCCTCCATTAATTGCTTTCTCTTCTAGAGTTTTTTACCACTCTAAGCTCACTATCTTATTGTCATTACATCTCTCTCTTATTTTACAGTAGTCATCTACACAGAAGAGTGACCTCAATCCTCCCCTACCCTGAACACACCTGGCTGAAATTCTATCTACTGGCTCTGAAAGTGATACAAAGATTGCTGCTCTCTAGCCAAGGATGGGAGGAAACCAAAAAAAAAAAAAAAAAAAAAGAAAGAAAAACACCATCACAAACCATATGCATGTGTCCAAATTGCTTCTTCCTCACCTGGTGTTAAAAGCATTTTTTTGTCTTTTTTTGCAAATGAAACTAGGCTGTGGCATGCACACATATTTCTTGGCTCATTAACACCCCCACCACTTTTCTTCCATCCCCACTGAGTATGCATATCTTTCCCTAGTCTCTGTATCACTTTGGCACCTAACTAACTCCAGGAAAGTGTGCTAAAGGCTAAGAATTTGCTGCCTGTCTCCTCTCTTTTCTAAACCAAGGGCTCACTTCATACATTATCAATATCTGTTCTTACTCACCTAGTCTCTACACTCTAAACACTGTACTTCTCACTGATAACACTTAAATGCAAGTCCCACTGATAGTTTTTTGAAGCATAATGATCTGACTCTCCTGGCTTTGCCTGCTTCATTTGTTCATTTGCCCTCGCTTCATGCAGGGTTACTCTGCTCCCCTACTTTACCCCCATTACCACCCACCCCCACACCAATTACATTTATCCTAACCAAAGCTTTACCTACCTCTCTACTGCTCAAATAATCATAACCTTCTACTAATTCATTCTTCACTATACCCCTATTTCACTAATTGTATAACTGACCATCTCACCCTCTACTCCCGTACTTCAACATATTGTCTTCACATTCCAGTTTGTCTTACAAATAAATCCTATTCTTTACTACCCTATATACCCCTCCATCATAGCATGCCATTCATCACCAACATAGCACTACTTGCTTTCTTTCTATCCTTCCTCTTTCTACAGCTACTTACTTCTCCTAAAACCATACATGAATATTACAAGCCCACTCATGTGCAACTCTTCTGCCCAAACTCACTCACTTCTCTGACATAGCACACTCCCTATATGCAACAATTACCCTCTTCTTTAAAAGCTAAAAATTCTAACCTTATATATACAAACTAAAATAAAACTAACCTCCATACAGAATACAGCACAAAGAAGAAATTGCAACCCACTAATCCCATACCTACTTACCACAACTTAATACTATATGGTGACATTCACTCCAATCCCAGACCAATTCACTCCCCTCTTTATCACAAGAAGTGTCAAAAAACCCTTAATCTCACTACCATCAACCTCTAAAGCATCAGAAACAAAATTCCAAATCTCCATGCCTGGATTGAACAGTATAAGCCAGGTATGGTAGCAGTAACTGAGATTTGGCTAAAACCTTATATTAAAAACTCTGAATTCCTCCCATCAGGCTTTTTTTGCCTGAGAACAGATAGGCCCAGAAAAAAAGTGGAGGCATTGCTCTCATATACCATAATACTTTGAATATTGTCCCATATAATGAACCCACGCCCACATTTTCTACCACTGAAATACTAATATCCTACTTGAAAATGAACAGTAGTAAAAGCATCTGCATTATAGTCACATATATCCTCCCGGGTAACAATATCCCAATACTTGAAGAAATACTAGCCTGGTCATCCAAAAATATAGAGAATGAAAAATCATACTTACTGATGTGAATATCAACTGATTAGACATCATATATCACCCAACAAACAGTATTAACCTATATTACACCCAACTCATTACTACCATAACCAGACCCAACAAAAACAATGGTTCAATATTAGACTGGGTCCCTGTCTCTGACCTTAGTAAAATCTCCTCTACTGACACTTTACCTAACAGTGTTAGTGATCACTTACCAGCATACATAATTTGTAAATCAACTCCTGTGCTTAATATACACCACTATAAGCATACCAGAGACTTGTCTCACTTCTGCCAAACTATCTTTGATGATGTATTATGAAATATCAACTGGCATCCACTTAAAGTCCTACCACTGAATGATGCTGATGAATAAGAATTCCTCCATGTACTAGACAATCTCGCTCCTCTCCGACATAGGAGAGTGTGAGCCAACCAGGCCAGATGGCTTATCAAATCCACCAAACAACTTATGAAAGCTAGGGATAAGGCCTGGAAATTATGGCATAAAAATAAAAATTCTGCAGACTGCTCAGTACAAACAACTGCATAATCAAGTAAAATGACTTGTCATCAAAAACAAACAAGATTACTACATTACTTTGCAAAATGACCATATGCAAAATCCTAAAAAGTTCTGGAGGTCCATTACCTCTCTATTATACCCAGGCAAAAGCGATAATCCCTCTCCTGATCCAGACATGGCCCCAGCTGAAACTACCTCACTTTTTAACTCATTCTTTAAAAACAGCATAGTCAACCTCCCTGCCAACTTCCCACTAATTAACCCACTGTTCCCATACCCATCTGCTACAACAAGACCAGACTTGTCTCTCATACCCATGCCTACCTCCACCATAAAAAAACTCCTGCTTATACTTAAACCTGGATCACATGCTCCAGATAACTTACCACCAGAATTCCTCTAAAAATCAGTAGACACTATAGCCTATCCATTAGTATACTTCTAAACAGATCTTTTCAAGAGTCCTTCATTCACACCATCTGGAAAAAGGCATTTATCCTCTATCTCCACAAAAGTGGAAACAATAATAATATATCTAACTTTTGTCCAATTGTCATCCTCTCTCCCATCTCCAAAATGCTGGAAAAATGTATCTATAGCCAACTACTTAACTACCTTTAATACCAAAACCTCCTCTCTCCAACCCAACATGGCTTTAGATCTAGTCATAGCACCACCACTGCTCTTATATCTTTCTTGGATACAATCAGTCATGCTCAAGACTCAGGATACCTTGTCTCCTCACTATTTCTTGACATTTCCAAGGCATTTGATACTGTCTCCCACCCACTTCTTCTGACCAAACTCTTCAATTTAGGCATATCTCCCCAACCTTAGTCTGGTTTTCCAACTACCTTACAGATAGACAACAAGCAACCAGATGGCACCAATCCCTCTCTCCTTTCATCAACATCAATACTGGAGTCCCACAAGGGTCCATACTAGGTCAACTTCTCTTTAACATTTTCATTAATGATTTCCATACCAGCCTATCCCATGCTAATGTCATTCAATATGCAGATGACTCCATCATCATGTGTATGGCCAAGTCTACTTCAGAACTACTTACACTCACCCAAAAGGCCTTCACCGCCACTGAAACCTGGATGTATAATAACCATTTAGCCCTAAATGCTAATAAAACCAAACTCATGTTATTCACTCCCCCAAGAAAACAACACCCCTAACCAAAAAATGAATTTACCATCAACTCACTCAACAACACTTGCCTTAAAGTAGTTCCATATAACACACTTCTAGGGGTCATCATAGATGAACACCTAACTTTCGACCAGCATATTAACACTAACATAAAACAAAACATCAGAAACTAGGCATCCAGTACAGGCACAAACACTTCCTTACCTATGCAGCAAGGCTATTCCTTGCCTCTTCCTTTCTACTTCCATCCTTGCTCTATGGTGCATCTGTCTTTACCAATGTACAATCCTCTCTTAAATCCACACTGGACTCATGCTACAATAAAATTGCAAAATTTGCAACCAGTGCCAAACACTTTTCCCGCCACTGCAACATCTAAACTGGCTAGAACTTCCCCAACATCTAACATATGTGCAATTAACTACAGCTCATAAACTAATCTGTAAGCCTTCTAGCTGTCCTGCCCTCTCCTCTCTGTTCACCATGTATCAACCAAATAGACCTCTGCGATCAGTCAATCAGATGCTCCTTAATGTAGTAAAACCTAACCTTTCCGCTGGTCAAATGTGTTACCCATATGCTATGGCAAAACTATGGAATGCTCTTCCTTCTTCAATCAGGTCTACTAGCAACCCTGAATGCTTTAAGACTTTGCTGAAACAACCCCTGTTCTCCCAGTGGCTATATACATGTACCAGCACTGACTATAAAAAAATTCAATATTCCTAGCCTTCCTACTTTTCCTTCTCACCTCAAGTATGGCTCAGTCTCCTCATATATACATTCAGTGCTACCAACATACTAAGTCCAACATGTGCCTCCCAGCCACACATAATCTGCTATATCAGTTACCTACCATATCTTCTGTTCATTCTTGATGCTTATATAGCAATAGCTCCAAGGCTATACCCCACTGTCAGTATCTGTAATCGGCTGCCCTCCATCTTTCCCTCTCTACTGTAAAACTGCAGTGCTGTATTGTTCACACATCCGCTATTATCACGTCATCAATTGTTTTCTTGTTTGGCTTGCATAGATAAAATCTAACATCTGTGTAAGAAGTATTATCTATTTTATTGATCACCTATTCTGTAATTTAGTGTTTTGTACCATCACTACTTGATTTCTGTATGTTAATTCTGCAGCTTTATCCTGTTTTTTTTTTTTTTTTTGGAGCTTTTCTTCCCAGGCCTCTACTGAAAATGGGCTCACTCTAACCCAGAAGACCTCCTGGTAAACAAATGCAAATAAATAAATAATAAAATATCCCCTGTGGTCTCTGAAAAGTGTCTATAGCTGGTATGCATAATGCTTCACATATCTTGGTTTCCACTAGGATGGATTCTCCACAATTTCCCCTAGGGCCTCAGATGAGAGCAGCAGAGGTTGCATATTTCCTGTATGGTATCTCTGTCCACCCTATATCTGTCTATAATTTCTGTATCATGAAGTTCATGATAAGTTAAATGTGGTCTAAACTCTCTTCTCCTGTTAGGCCCAGGTCAGGCAGCAGCAGCACCTGATAGTAAAGCCTGTTGGACATACAGAAAAATGATAGGAGCAGCAACCCCAAGCATTGTTTTCTAAGTGTGTTTGTGGCTGTATTTCAAAGAATATTGCAATTCACGGCTAAAGGGAACATAAGGTGTACACAGGTGCTCCTGAACCACTCTGCCATGTTGAAATACATCGTTAACATGAAATTCAACCACTTATGCTTTCATCAGCATATTCTGCTGCTTACCTTTGCTTTGCAGCTTTGCATAGAATGCAGTGCTGTATAATGAATACCCAAAGCATGTTCACCACTGCTCGCCATGCAGAAGTGCTTGGCGAGAAGTGCAGGCATTCCTGAATCCAGGCCCATATCTGAACCTCCATTGTCCACAGTAAAGCAGAAGCCCACAATCCTTAAATGAAATCAAATAGAAAGAAAAGCCCACTACAGACAAGGGGAAACCAAGAATATATGATTATTTCAGCATTATAAAATACCCACCTCTCAAAAAAAAAAAAAAAAAAACAAAGAAAATCAAACTGCTAAGATACATTAGGAATCTACACCCACTTGCATCTCCTCATGAAAATCCCATTTCTCAAAAAAGCAATAAGCAAGTAAAAAAACTGTATTAAGTATTAGCAGTGAAACAGATATTATTTTAATACTGAAAGGGTAGTACATATGCACACTGAACACCATCACTCACCTTAAGGAACGCATTCTCTCACTGCTAAGTGAGTAAGCAAATATCACCATAAACCACAACAACCTTCTTTATGCATTACAGCCTGATAATTTCTTGTAGATCTAATAGAACGAAGATGAGGTTTACAGTTTACTGCAAATGATGGTGAGGAGTACTGTAGCCTCTTCTTAGCAGAAGATAAACATGCAATGCCAATATCTTAAGACATTTAGGAGATGTATTTAGTTATTGCATTAAAAACACACACACACACACACACACACACACACACACACACACACACACACACACACACACACACACACACACACACACACACACACACACACACCTACTTTGGTACTCCAGTAGACTATAATTGAAAGCTGCACTTCTATTTCCAGCTTAATCGTATCCCAAAAATGTAATAATTTCAAACACTTCTGTATCATGTGCCAAAAGTCAGCTTCTCCGCTTTGGCATTTAGGACATTGCATAGGGATGTCAGGACAGAGAGCTAATCCTCAGTGGGGTAGGAGAAATATTATGCCAAAGTTTTTGGGAAAGGGAATTGAGTCTTAGAGTTGAGGGTATCAAATATAGCATATTCCATACATTTTTAGCAAATGTTTAAAGGGTATACCAGCTTCTTTTTCCCAATAAACACAGGCCTTATAATGGATCTCTATAAATGCAATACAATGTGGTGTACGATGGGTATGTATGAACCATGAAAAGCATGTACCTTTCTGACCATAGTACATTAATGGCTTACAAGTATGGAGGTTATGCTGGTGCACCTTGTATGGCTATCACTACATGGTGTCATTTAAACCAAGAGGGGTATTCATACACAGTGCATTGTTTTATCTGAAATTGTGCAGTGAGTGGCCATGCATGCAGAGAGAGAGAGAGAGAGGGACACATAGTGTAATGGTGCCATCAAGAAAATAGAGCTAAAATGCAATGACATGCAAATAAGTAACAGAATGAGCACAATGTCAAATGCAAATGAGGTAAGTCTGCATGGCTGAGTGATTCAGAAATGTGTAAATATTGCTCAGTGAGTTACATTGATCGACTTTTTCCATTCACCATCATTTCTTTGTGATCAGAGTAATTGAGTTCACTACAATAGGAGTACAGTAGTATCAACCATAATGGAACAGCAAATGTTTGTAGGTGCACTGGTTGCATCCATCTATGCCTCTATCAGGGCTATGCATTGGCATTGATTTCTGCCCACATTTACACTTATGTCATGCACTTCTCCAGAGATACAGGACTATCATCATCCAGTTAGCTGCTCTCTTGTGTTATTCTCATGCTCTGCAGAGGCACTATTGCCCACAGCTTCTGTGGCAGCATGGGATGCCTGTGAACAATGTGTTGGGCTACCTGAGGTGGTCTTCCCTACCAGAGATAGTAGAGATGGCTAGACTATATCCAGAGCCAATGTTGCTGTGACTACAGAGGAGGATGATTAGATGACCTCATGTGTAACCATTGCTGACTGTGGTACTTTGCTGCCTAACTACATCATGGGTACACTGCCATCATTGTCACACACCAGTACAACAATGATATCAGGCATGTCCTCCTGAGTTATTGATGACCTTGTTTGTATTGCACATGTGCAGAAAGAAAAACAGCAATTTTTATTATGGAACAGCTGTAACAATCCCACACCCTAGTGCCACCACCTCACTACAGATAACTTATGGAAAACAATATGATCAATACATAACTGTGACATCTGCTGCACTGCTGACATCTTAGATGTACCTGTCAGGGACACATAGTGATGTTTACTTTCTGTAGTCACATGCCAGTGCTGCACGTATGGAGACTGTTAATGTCAAATTGTGTGGCCTACTTGGTGCATTACTTACAATCACATGCACTGTTGGCACCAGACCAACATCCACATCCAGGACACTGTCCATAGATTGGGATACTAGGAACCATGTCTGTGAGAGCATTCTTTGATAGCAGAGCCCCACCTGTGGCCACTGTTTCACTTGCAGTGCATTGGCTTTCATGCAAGCATTACATATCATAATTTATCTTGTCAGTCACCTGTCTTCTGATTTGTTGTGGCCATCAACAGCATTCACATCCATGAAAAGGCCCTGTCGCACATGCTGTCTGAATGTCATATCTGCTTTGTCAGTGTTGAAAATACACCTAACATACAATTAGGGCCTGTAGTAACACCTCCATTTCTGCCAGCATGAATTTCTCAAGCACTCAATGGTGCTTTGCTCCAATAGCAGTATTTTCACATAGCAGCACATAGCTATGGTCATTGCCTTAGCACACACTTAATCCTGTCCCATGAGTGTGCCTACCACCCACGTCAACTAGGTGACAATGTCCTGTGCCATGCGTGCTGTAATGTTGTTTGATAGGGTGATGCAGTCAGAAAAGTCTGCACACATATAGTGCAGTTTGTGGTACAAGTGAACACAACCACGTGCTGCAAGCAACAATAATGAGAGTTTCATTTATACATATTTGCAACCTGCCTAATGCACCCCACCATCCATATCTGTGTATGGTACCTGATCTTTGAATCAGTGGCTGTGTTTTCAGTAACACCACTACTTGTGTATATTGGTTCCTAAGATAAATACTGCAGTGACCCTGGTCATTCAACAGTGTCACAGGTGGGCTGCTGATGACTGTAGCAATGTAGTGTCTGCTGTCCATCACCTTCCCCATGCCCAGTGTCATAAGGCCAAGTTGTCTTCAAATTTCTCTTGTGCAGCCACTCAAAAAAACAAGTTTACAAATCCAGTCAACTTGCCAACCCACTAATGGATTGTGTCCTTATCACAATGGGTGAGGTCACTGCTTTCTACTGTGTATTTTGATTTGTGATTTGCTCTCTAAATGTTTCTTCTTTGCTAGATCTTTGTCTCTCCGTGTCTGCTGTAAGTTTTGTTGTATTAAAAGTAGCCATATAAGACAGCAGTTATCCAAATTATGTAATTATTCTAAAACATGTCTGAATCACTGTACTAACACAGTCCTCTACTGCCACTTCACTGTGCTATGTGGCCCATGACTGCCTGGGTGTGCATGGTATTCTGGGATATGATCTGCAATTTCTAGGGTTATTTCTATATGCCTGCACACTGACCTGTCTAACACTTTCAAATCAGCTTATAGAGGTGCAATGGCATGAATCATATACATGTGGAGGTGTGGTAACATTCTTTTTGTTCTGAGTAAATGCTGGCAGCAGAGAACTCTCATGTGTCACTCCTGCCCCATACATCCTATCATTATGCACACGTCCATTTATGGTCACGGCAGTCCACATTGTCATTACTCTGCTTTGTATTGCCTTGCACTGTCATGTTGTCCATCAGTGCATGTCATGTGGTTCATAACGTTCCTATTATTTTCACTCTTGCTTTTACCTGGCACATGGCTATGGGTTTATGAGGGTCTGATTTTAGAAGGGATTCTGTGTGGTGTAACAGAGAAGCAAAGATTTTCCATTACCTACTGCACCTGCACCACTGGGGGTGCCTGCTAGGGAACTCATGTGAAGGCACCCAGTACAAGATGGATACTGGCACTCACTTACCAGGGCAGTGACTGATGCCACAGGCATTGCCTGCTCTGATTAGCAGTGTTGACACCAGTATAATGACCTAAAGACATACCAACCTGACCATTTTTCCAATGGGAAGAATAGGTTAGGGAGTATCAGCCTGAGTCCTACTGTAAGGATACCATCCTGCTTATGTTCAGATAGGGGTATTACTGTACAGGCTACTTTCATCTGTGTGGCTCATTATTCTTTTTATGTACATTTTAGTTTTTCAACTGCTTCTGAGATTTGGAAGAACAGAATTGTCTGACAGATGAGGGATGTGTGTGTCTCTTGACCTCCAGATATGTATACTGCCCTACTGGCATACCTTACATGTCAGCTACAATTTCTCAGTTTAGCACTATTTTTTGTTTGAAATGCTGACAAATACTGTAGACATACCTTGTAGGTAGGCTTACATTGTATAACATACCAGGATAAATATATGTGTACCTGTGCTGCTGACTCTTGTACTGACAATTCTTCAGTGTGATCACATGACAGAGTGCATTATTCCATAGGTAACCCACCCAGCAAGTGTGTAAGCCTACAGTGGGTTACTTCTACATGTGCTATTGCTGTGTGCCCTGTACATTTGTTTTCACCATGCAGGGCATACACACATTTGTTTTCACCATGCAGGACATACACACTGAGCATGTCTGTCTGGCATGTGGACATACATTAATGCTCTGTTCACTGTCCATCACTGCATTAAGCATGGCAGGCATTGCATGAGCGCAACACTTGCCAGGCAAGTGTGAAGCTCTGTGCTTTTTTATCCTGAGTCAAGGTGCACTGTGGCCAGCCTCACTTAGATGTCCATTAGATATTCCTGTTAGGATTGTACAGCATGGGATATGTGGTACTGTGACATCCTGTGCCATGTATCCCAGCATTTTGTGACTGTTACTAATCCATACTGTTAATAACACTTGGATGTCCCATTTCATGTGCAGTGTGTTGCTCTGTTGGTCATGGTTCAGTATCAGAAGGAGAAGAAGAAAAAAAACACCAAGAAGGACTGTAACTAAAGTATTTACTACCTTCATTATTGCTACTGTTTTTATTGCTGGGTGCATTTATGAGCATACTTATCTCATTACCATTAATGATGACACTAAAGCTCTGTATAGGTATTCTGTTACCTCCACCCAGGTCTGTAAGTATGTATTTTTAGTGGTGGAACGTTAACACAGGCATTAGATGTGGTGATTTTGAACATTAAATTAGAAGTTAAAGAGTTAAGGTAATTACTAAAAGGTGACAACCTAACTGGATTGAATAAGCACATTGACATCAAATATGTTTTACAGAATAAGTTATATAACCACCATTTTTAATTTGTACTTATGAATTTTAATGTTGAACATTTATGTGAGTGATATTGTATTGTTTATTTATTACTATGTTATTGGTTCAGTATTGTCACATGTCTTTCACATGATGTTTTGGGCTATTTATTATGTGATTTTCTGAGTTACATTGCTCTAATGAAGTTTTGATATTGTGTAGATGAAGGCAATGAACTTTTGTATTACACATGCTGGCTGCAGTCTTCTTTTTTGTTTCATGTGGTATTTTTTAAATGCCAGTTGCAAACTTCCCTTTAGATTTCTGTTTTCACGTTCCAGTATCTGTTGCACATTGTGTTTACTAGTACACATCTGTGCTAGTGTCCAACTCACAGGTGATTGAGGCTATCATCTAATATTCCAGTCTATCAGACACCTCTCTGCTTCATAGTGCAAGAAATCTGGACAAAGCCTGACATAATGGAGGGATAAAGGCCCAAAGATAGGGACATATTTTAAATATTGCTCTTATAAACTTAGAAAGTGGCTAGAAATAGTGCTAGTGTTAACATGCATTTTATGAAGGATTTGAAGTCTGAAACTAAACTATATGTCATTATTTAGTGACTTCAGACCTCAGATCAGCCCAGTGATTTGCCAGAAAACCACAAGTTTTATGAGGAACAGACCAAAATATGAGGCAAAAATATGGACATTCTGTGAAAATCTAAACAGTTGAGAGGTATGATAACAGCGTTAGTGTTAGCATGCGTTTTATGAAGGAATTGAAGTCTGAAACTGAAATGTCATTATTTAGTGACTTCAGTCCTCAGATAATCCCAGTGATTTTCCAGAAAACCACAGATTTCTTTCAGGAACAGACCAAAAATATGAGGCAAAATCTGGACATTCTGTGGAAATCTGGACAGGTGAGAGGTATGGTCCACCCCCATCCTGTCAGATATATATCCCCCTACTATTATACTGCCTTTGTTTTGCTGATAGAATGTTCTCCTTGCAGGTTCTGTAGTTCAGAATATTGCTCATGGTGATGTTATTGTTTGTCCTGTTCCCTTTCTCTCTATCATCTGTTGTATTTTTGCTTGTTCTTTGTTGTTTTGTTTGTCTCCATTTACATTAATTTATTCTGCAGTTACAGCTGCTGATTGGAATGTGAGACACCAACATCCACCATGCCCTGCAGAAGCCTTGCCATCACCCGCGGGATCCCAAGTAGTCTCCAAGCCAGCCTGTCTGTAGGGTGGTGATGATGGTCATTCTGTTGGGTGGGGGACAAGGCAGGCTCACTGGTGGCTTCTGGTGCATTTTCTCCAGTGAAGTCTGTTGAATCCTGGTTGGGAAGTGGAACTGGTAGAGCCCCTTGGGTCACATGACAGAAAGTATATGGGATGGTGCAGAGGTAGGTGACCAACAGCTGGATACTTGCATTCTTACTCTGTAGCACATCATCATGAGAATGACCGAATCACATAGCTGCATGTCCCTGACCACAAGCCTGGCACTGACTGGGCCCAGCCACAGCCACAATGTCAGTCATTGAAGTGACTGACTTGTGTTGAGGTTCACTAGTATTGTAGCTTGTCAGGCAGTCCTCACAGTTCCATATTGCCCATCACAGTATTCCTGTTCCTTATGTGTCCTTTACACTTCCCATTTTCTTGTCCAGTCTTCATCATCATTTGTCAACACTATTTGTTTGCATGCATCTCTGTTGTTTCTCCACTCCTTTGTATCAGCATCTCCCCTGCCTGTCTTTGTCTGTATTATACATTTTTATGTCTCCCCAGCTGCCTTCTCTGTGCCCTTCTTCCTACCTATATTGGTACCCTGCTTCCATCCCTCTATATTCTTCATCTTTGCATGTTATAAAAAGGGCACTTCCAGTCCCACCAAACATAATTATCCTTTCTCCCTCATTCATGCCGCTGTTCCCTTTCCTTTCAGCCACTGTTTACTTCTTCTTCATACTCGTTTTTCCAACTATCCTATCACCCCATTCCCTTCATACTTATAAAATTTCCTTATAAGGCACTGTACTGTGTAGCACTTGCATGGTGTTGTGACCAAGCTGCACAGGCTTTGTATGTGAATGATCATCAAGACATGCATGCTACTCCCTTACTGCTGCTAGGCCTGGGTCACATGACATGTCATTTTGAAACCTATTTCTCAATGAGATGATTGCTTCTCTCTTGCTGGAATGTCTTAATTGTGCTGCTCTGTCTCCAGCAGGCCCACACTACATTCCTTCTTCTGCATGCGTATTTTCCATTGGGTGCCATTGCTCAGTTTCAACAGTGATATCAATTGTTGCACAGCTGCATTATCATTTTTTTCTGACTAGCTGTGAAGTAACTCTAAAATGAAGGAGCTTAGCTGCTAAGTCTAGTAATTGGGAACATTTCCAGTAAGATAAGACTAATGAAAAGTGACAATGATGGGCAGTATTTTCTTGAGCTGCAAACATCTAACAGTGCCTAAACCATTAAGACAAACCAAGTAACAGAAAGATTAAAACCAGGTAAATCACATGAAAAAATTGAATAAAAATATTTAAGTAGAACTACCTAAGAGACCAGAAACATTTTTATTTACAGGGGGGGTTGAGACCTCCTGTAAACACCAACATCCTCTTTACTTATATATACTTTATTAAATTAGAGAAAGAACAAACTACCTTTTAAAGTAAATAATTCCATTCTAATATTTCTGTAAGTATTAGTAATTGCAGAAACAACAATGTTTGGAACACTACGGCAGGGAATTCATAATAAAATGAGGGCTGTTTTGAGGAAATGCATGTCAAGCAAAACTAATTTGGGAAAATTAAAATCCAACAAAGTTGAATTAAACTACAGAAGGACACAACTACAGGACCCGCAACATAGAGTAACAAATTACATAAAATAGGCTATGCAATATTGACATTAGTTTTTAACATAGAATATATTGTCAAGTGCAGAAAGAGGTCAAACCTCATACTGATCAGGGCCTGTCTTATGGCACTAGGCAGCTACCTTGGAATCAAGAAAGGGATAGCTGTAGAAATTCAGACTTACTCAGTACTAGAATAACTAATTCCATCTTTACATCCCAAAAATAATGTTTGATTTTATATTTGGTATCTGCAACCGCATGAACGGATCTAAGCTGTGAGAAAATGTGTTTAAATACTAGTGTATTTGAGAAAAAATGTTTCCTGTAACTATCCTACAGAAGGACCTCACTGAGACAGATGCCTGGTGTCAGAACCATGGCCTCAAGCTCAATGCCAAAAAGTTCAGTGTCATCCCCTTTGGTAAAAATTCTGTACCCATGAACTACCACATAGGCAGCAATCTACTTAACATTGAATGTGTGATAAGAGACTTTGGGACTCAGGTGGACAGTAGTCTCTCCTTTGATAGTCACATCACCACAGTAGTCAGGAAGACCTTCTACGTGGCACATCTCATCATAAAAGGGTTCTCATCCAGGAAAAAAGAGGTCATTGTTCCCCTTTACTCGTCACTCATTAGACCCATTATAGAGTACAACGCCCCTTTTAGAATGTACCTTACAAGACATCTGCAGCAGCTAGAAAGGCCACAGAAGTACCTCACAAAGAGGATTACTGGCCTCAAACAAATGCCCTACACTAACTGCCTCAAAAAACTCCAGCTTTACTCGGTAGCATATCGCCTACTCTGAGGTGATCTCTGCCTAACATATAACGCTATGTCAAATGCAGAGCTGTTGGACATGTTACACCTAAAGAAATCCCAATCCCTCCAAGCTACATGCTCTAGGGACCTAAACCTTGTCACCACAATAAACAGGACGTGCTAGAGGGATAGATTCCTGTCCCAGAGACTTTCCATACTCTGGAACAAGCTACCCATCTATGTCAAGCAAAATTCCTCATTAGCACTCTTCAAGAAAAATCTTGATGAGTGGATGGGAAATAGGAAATACACCCCGGGGATCCCTTCTGTGGCTCTGCTCGACAGGGGCACAGGAAAATAACTTTCTTGGGTGGTGTAAGCTATGGTACCTTGCTGGCTAGGCTTACGTAGGCCCTTGGGCCGATAGCCTAGTTCCTACCTATGAACCTATGAACCTATCGTCAAACAATTGCATTTAGAAAACTTGTTTTATGGGACCAATGTTCTAATGCCAAAAGAAAAGTCAGACCAGCCATCACATATAGAATATTTAAATCTGACAGATTAATCCCCTACCCAGAACCACTCTTTTATACATAGAGCTGATATATTATAATTTATTTCTTGTAGCTTTATTGTTCCACAAAAAAAGTAACTTTTATGAGTTTAATGAACTTGGTCAGCTCTCACTGGAAGTATGATTAAATGGTACCAAATGCAAGACAAAACATCCACTCTAGTTACATTTGTATACCCCACAATACAGACCTAGAACACACATTTAATAAAATTCAGTAACTATTATACCATATTATCCCATAACTTTTATGAAGTTTTTGATTATTAATGCAAACCTGGATATCCAAAACCAAAATACTTGAAACCCTGATAAGTCCAATCCAGTCCCCATTCCAGGGTCTACTTTAGTTCAGCGAATGATCAGATGATCAGATGCTGTTAGTTTGAACACTAATAGTTGAAACAGGCAAAATAGCGAATGGACAGAACAGCAAACTGTTCCACAGGGAAAGAAATCACTGGGCTGGCCATCCGGGTTGTGCTGTTTCCTCCACTTTAGTGCGATCTTGGAGTTGGTATATTTAAGTAGAGGGGGTGTGGGGAGAAACCCCCTACTTCATTTACTGTTTAATATTTTTTTTTTTTTTGGGAACAGCGATTTTTTCCCTGGGAAAAAAATTGCTGTTCTGGTTGTTCGCTGTTATGCATTTTCGAGATTTAGGGGTCGATATAACAAAGTTCGATCATCTGATCATTCGTTGTTATAATATAGACCTCAGTTCCATTATATCATATTTGGTAAAGCCTTTGACAAATGGATAAACACAGATGCATGGTTGCTGAGCTTGCAATTTGGAAATGAAGTACACTACATCTCTATGATTCTCAAAGTTTTCTTCACCACTCACTTTGATTAACTAGCAGCAAATATGCAATTACTTTGACCATGGCCCAAAGCAGAGTGATGCCATACCTCTCAACCTCTTAGTACAAAAAATCTGGACAAAGCCTCAAATAATGGGGGGGGGGGGCAAAGGCCCAAAAATAGTGATAGATTTTAAAAGTTGCTCTTTTAAACTTAGAAAGTTGTTAGAATAAAATGTCTTGTGTTAACATGCATTTTATGAATGATATGAAGTGTGAAACTCAAATATATTTCATTATTCAGTGACTTCAATCCTCAGTGATTTGCCAGAAAACCACAAATATTATGAGGAACAGACCAAAAATATGATGTAAAAATCTGAACAGTTGAGCGGTATGATTCCAGCTATTCTCTTTTCTCTTTCTCTGCTATAGAATCGTAGTTCTAGAGCAAAATTAAACACGTAAGGGAACAGAGAACAGTATTGTTCTGTTCCATTCAAAATACAACAAAAAAAATCATAGTTTCATTTCACCCTTGCAGAAGGGTTCTGGCATACCATTTTTATATAACTGATGACATGAAGAGAGCGCAGTAGAAAGAAAGACCAACCAAATCCCTTCAAAAGTCTTATTTGTATGCAATAAAAGAAATCCTTATTTTCAGCTGTAGTAATGGCTATGGTCAAAACTTAAGCAGTGTTACCAATGAGAGATGTCTACCCTTTATAAGGCCTATTCAATGTTCCCCAAACAAGGAAACCATATTTTGTCTTCTCTTTATCCTACCACCCTAGAGAGAATTTTGGTCTCACTTTTGGTTAGGAAAATAGATGCATAAATAGGACATGTTGGAGGGACAAGTATGTGGAAGGCTATCTGGAGGGCAACAAGCCATTAAATGGCAAAAAAAACTACTCAGCCTTTCAACCATTAACTACAGAGGTCCGTCAGGGCCCTATCCTGGGTCCTCTCCTATTTAACATATTTATTAATGACCTCCACACCTCAATTCACCATGCTAGTTTAGTTCAGTATGCAGATGACTCAACATTAACATGTGCGGCCTCAACAATAAATGAGCTCCAAGAAAATATCCAAAAATATTTCTCCTCTGTAGAAACCTGGCTCAAAGAGTCAAGCCTCCTACTTAATGCAAGAAAACTAAGTTAATGTTTTTTTTACCTCAAAAATTGTCAAAATCAAAAGCAAGTAAGCTACTAGGTGTTATAATAAATGACAATCTCAAATATGACCAGGATATACTGCACACCATTAAATCTACACACCAGAAACTAGGCAACCTTTATAGGAACAATGGATTCTTTACAAATACTAGAAAGAAAACTCTAGTCACCACCTTCTTATTGCTGACTCTCTTATATGCCTCTCCTATTCTAACAAACTTAAACAATATTCAAAGACAGAAACTTGCCTCCTGCTACAATAAAATAGATAACTTTGCCACAAACCTCCCTCATAGGACCCACCATTGTCATTGCTTAAAGAAATTAAACTGGCTTAAGCTACACATCCACCTAACACATTCACAGTTAACTACAGCACACAAACTCTTTCATTATCCAGAAAAATGCCCTGCACTACAAAACTTATTACTGCCCTACTGTCCAGCAAGGGCCCTCCGTTTTAGTAACAAATTCTTATTACTTACAAATATGTCAAATAATGTTGCAGGAGACTCACTCTACTCCCAATATGTTACTAAATTCTGGAATAGTACCCCCACACAAATAAAACTCTCTGACAAACTGAATTGTTTTAAACCACTGCGTAAACAACATCTTAACTAATCCTGGTCCTACACATGTTCATCTCAAGGTTGAGATTTTGTGTTCATGTATGATACTCTCCAAATATTCTCCTCAAACAGAATACTCTCAACTTCTCACCAAAATGACAAGGCAATTTTTCTTCATAACTGCGGCCTGTATAATCCACTAAGCTGCAAGTGGGCCTTCTCTTTAGTAACTTCCACTCTCTGTAAAATCTTAGAATGTATAAATGTTACTAATGTTCGTGAATAAATTTAACTGAAATTTAGTATAATGCAATGTAAGCAAATGGAGCTTTTCTCCCAGGGTCTCTGCTGAAAATGGGTATTACCCAGTCAGAATTTCCTGGCAAACAAAGACAAATAAATTATAAATAAATAAATAAATACATAAATAAATGTATGTGTCTCATAGATTTCCCCTTCCCTGGAACAGGCTTTCCATCTATATGAAGCAAAGCTGATCCCTTACCCTATTCAGATGCAACTAGGACCAATGGATGGGAAATCACAAATTTACCTCTTATTTGGCACCTATGTCCTTAATGGACAGGGTCAGACAGTGAATGTTTGATGTCTACAAGCCTATACTGTAACCATAAAATTCATTGGGGGTTAATACATGTCAACCATAGTTTGGTAAATCTGGGGTAAATTTGGTTAGGCTTAAAATGTCTCTTGGTCCAATAGCCTAGTAACCACCTATCAAGCTTGCACCTATAAGATATCACATTGATGTGATCCTTTGCAGGTATGAGGAAGAGCATGAAGGGTATGGCCATATTTTAGGTAAATAAAACCTAGGAAGAGAAGGATTTGTAACCTATGAAATCCATTTTTAGTTCAAGATAGAAAACCATCCTGATCTACGGATTTTTTCTGTTGTAAGTAAATTAACGGCAATAGCTATCTCAAACAGAAATGATGTTATCTAAGACATTCTTGGCAGGTTCTGACAGCTACACTAAGTATACAAAATGCAAGAACTGCTTCAACCAGCCACTACCTGTATAAGTATCTGCTAGGGCTTAACATTTTGGAAGCTGTTGGCAAAACACCCTGCAATCTCATATGGATATCATAACAGCCAGCTAGAACATAGGTCTTTAATAAATGGGATGATGTGGGAGCATGAAGTTAGTAAAAGCCTGCTAGCTAAAACTTTACATAGGATTTCTGTTATTCTGACTAACCTGACAGTATCAGCCACTGGAGCAGACTAATCTAGTATTGTGTCATCTACTGTCAGGAGTACCTCTAATTCAGCCCCCCCCCCCCGAGATTTATCTTCATCTACTTGAAGCTGTACAAATCAAATCTCCTACTTTGACTTTTGATAGTATAAACTGTATATACTTTGGTGTCTGTATTGCAAATATTAAGCATCACTAATTAGCTGATCATTGACAGAATACCAGTCCTGATCAAATATATAATGAGAGCCATCCCCAGTCTATATTTGGGGAGTCACAACACCTTTTATGCAAACATTAAACAACAATATTTCTGGATGTGTTATACATAAACTACAAAGTGAACTGGCACCACATCTGTGTACCCTGTTCAATCACAGCCTCACCTCAGGCTTTGTCCCTACTGAATGGCGCACTGCTACAGTCATCCCTCTCTATAAAGGGTGAGTGACTACAGACCCTGGGAATTATCACCCCATTAGCCTGACGAGTCTGATATGGAAGGCTATGGAGCGCATCATCATGGACATAATTAACAAGGATATAAGGAGTCTCCAAATTTGGTTCTGTGAAAGGTACTCTGCTCAACCTGGTTGACTTCTTTAAGTCAGTCACCAGAGCTGTGGATGAGGGCAAGCCAGTTCATACAGCCTACCTCAACCTGGCCGAGGCCTTTGATACCATTCCCCACTCAGGAATTATTGATAAACTCACCAAATTAGGCATCAACCCCTATATCACTAGGTGTGTTGCAAATTGTATCACAGATGGAACCCACAGTGTGAAAGTAACAGACTCCAAGTCAGACTGCCAACCAGTCATGAGTGGAGTCCCACAGGGATTGGTCCTAGGTCCTCTCCTGTTTGGCATCTACTTCTCAGAAGTCCAGGCCAACACGGAGGGACTCTAGCTGATCAAGTTCACAGACAACTGCAAGCTGTCAGCCATTATTAACTCCCCAAGTGATATAGACATCCTACAGAAAGGACTCACTGAGGCCAGTGACTGGTGTAAAAACCATGGCCTTAAGCTTAATGTCAAAAAATGCATTGTCATCCCCTTTGGGAAAAACTCAGTTCTCACTACCACATCGATGGGAGCCCACTGAAGACTGGAAGCGTTATAAGAGATCTGGGGACACAGATTGACAGCAGCCTCTCCTTCAGCCACCACATTGCCACTGTGGTCAGAAAGTCCTTCTATGTGGCACATCTCATTACCAAGGGTTTTGCATCCAGGAAGAAAGAGGTCATCATCTCTCTCTACTCTTCCCTCATTAGGCCAGTCATTGAGTATAATGCCCCATTTGGCATGTACCTCACATACAACAGCTGAAAAGGCTACAAAAGTACCTCAGAAAGAAGATCCTAGGCCTTAAACACATGTCCTACATGGACAGACTCAAAAATCTCCAGCTATTTTCTGTCTCATATTGTCTACTAAGAGGTGATCTCTGCTTGACTTACAAAGCCATGTCTGACCCAGCTCTGTTAGAAATTCTACATCTAAAGAAATCCCAATCCCTCCTCACCACACACTCCAGAGACCTCAACCTCATTACCACAATCAACAGAACATGCTGGAGGGACATGTTCATAACCCAGGGACTGCCCATGCTCTGTAATAGACTTCCCATACATGTCAAGCAGAGTACCTCACTTGCCCTCTTCAAGAGAAATCTTGATGAGTGGACGGGAAATAGAAAGTTCACCCTGTGGATCACTCCAGTGTCTCTACTTGATAGAGGCACTGGGAACTAATGTTGGGCTGCACGATGCCAGGGCACTTTCATGGGTTAGGCTTGTAAAGACTCCAGGGCCATTAACCTAGTACACACCTATGAACCTATAAACTAGGCCTGCTATATCCGGATAAAATTTAGCAGTGATCCTGCACTTATGGCATACAGTATAAAGCCTAGACTATAGCCCAGGTAAACTGATGACTGTTGTTTAACTCATGTTGCTGCTGTAAAGGAGGGCTATCATGAAGTTCATAGGTATGTACTAGGATAGCTGCCCTTATGACCCATTTTAAATCTAGCTAATTTCCAACTTTGTACCTTATGTCTGTGAGATTAACACCTTAACCATTATACCAACCCCTAACTTAACTAATTAACACCTATGTGTTGTGGAATGCCACACCTCCAGCAGCCTACAGGCATCTTGCAAACCAGTGCATTTGCTGAAAAAATAAATAAAAAAAGCATAATATAAACTCATGTAAATATTTTGTGAACAACAAAAGCAATGAAAATGGTACAAATAACAATGTTATCAGTAATAATTATTGTGTACAGTGATAATAGTGCATTCATAGTATTTTCCATAAATATGACAGCAGATGTTAATTGTATAATTAGCAATTCAAATGATACTGGATATCAAGATGTGTAGCTTACAGTGCAAATATCAAAGATGGTTTTCTTCAACATCTGAGGTTTTACCAATTGTGAAGACTGGCAGAGAAGGGGTGAAGGCTGCCAGCCTAGTCAAAACAAATTTGATACATAATTCTGGCATTTGTAAATATAAATATAAAATACAGGCTTGTTTCTTAAATATAAGAAAACACTGTAAAACATGGATTTCAAGATTGTAGCAACATTGCCATTTGCTGTAAGGAAAACTAAGCCAAGCATTTCAAATGTTCTTTGAAATTAAAATTATGTTTTGTATGCCCTTTGAAGTTAGAATTTGGAGTCGATGAGTCTGGAGTAAGCATCCTGCCTATTGTTTTAAGGCTAAAGTTAATGACCAGAATCTACATGTGGAATGTCCTTTATTGCTCTAAGTGTAAAAGAATGTAAATGCAGTTTTGGTGTGGCCTGGGAACTCCAGACTAAGTGCCAAAATGATGTAATGTGTATACTGGGAAAACCTAAGTGTCAAAATGATTTAATCTGTGAGGCCCCAGCAGAAATGTGTTAGTGATTTTAAAAACTATTGCTCAGAGAGAGACTGTAAGCATTTTTGTCTTGATAGTCAGCTCTGCACTGCCTTGCTCCATGTAAGTAAGTTATTTTAGAAGTATGTTTTCTTATAGAAATAGCTAGGACTATAAAGATTCGACTAAGTGTTTTTCTGTTATGTCAGAACCACTACTGAATTATTTTAAGCTTCTGTGTGATCTCTGGACTCTTGAATAGCACTGTGGTGTGATAGTATTGTCTTGTGTTTTAATTATTTATTATTAAATATTTTAAAAACCTTTTAACTGTGGCTGGTTTGTGTAGAGATAAGTAAGCTCTAGAGTACATTGCATATTTATAGAGTTTATTGTACAAGGCCACTCTAATAAGCCTTGACTGATTAGTCACACTTACCAATTGGATAATAATAATATTGCACAGTAATAATTGGACACCCTTTTAAGGGCCTTTGGGTGGCTGATAATTATTAGCTGGTTGTGGCAGTAATTACTACCGTATAGTCTGAGTAAAGGGGCACAGCTGTAGAATCTGTGTCAGCCTTTCCTAGAAGTGTCTGCGAAGTTTTATAAATACTTATCTCAAAGTGTGTGTGTGTGTGTGTGTGTGTGTGTGTGTGTGTGTGTGTGTGTGTGTGTGTGTGTGTGTGTGTGTGTGTGAGCTACTTGGGCAAGGGCACAAGGCACTGGTTGGACAGAGAGGGTACTGGAGGTTAGCTTGTCAGCTAGGCTGAGATCTGGATCCTATAGCTGTGCCAGTGGGGAGTCTTATTGGGGACCTGGAGAGCAAGGGAGCAACCAGCCCCAGACTGACTGTGATCTCTGTGTGTACTTAAGGGAAATTGTACTTTACTGTGTGTATTTTCTTATCCTTTCTCTCATATGAGACACCCTCTCTGGTGTTAGTGGAGAGGAATGACGCTCCTTGATTGCTGGGCCAGGGCGTGGCCATCACACCAATGTCATGCAACAGTTTGTAAGTCACTTATCTTTTGAGTACATATGGAAATACTTATCAATGTGAATTAGCTGCCCTCATTGGTGAAGGGAGCATGGACTTATTTCTCAATGAACTCATTGAGAAAATTACTCAATATGCGAAAAGGTTGTTGCTGCAAAAAAGAAAGAAACTTTCTAGAGATCTACAAGACTTTAAAAACCATAATGTGTTTACTTGGCCAAGGACTCGAGTTGCTTCTATTAACACTACCACCGGTCAATCAACAGAGCCAGTGAGTGGTATGATTCAAACCTTGGACACAAACATTGTTAACCAACAAGAAGCTACTGTGCAGTCTAATTCTGTTCAGATTGTTTCTCTAGGGTCATGTACATCTGCGTATTCTACACCATTGAGTGAAGTTATAACTACTAATGTGGAATACCCTAACAAGGCTTCTGCTTCTACTATGACAGTGAGGTGGAAAATTATTTCTCCCCCCCAACAAGATCAATTTTTTTCGTCTCTTCCACTGCCGTTCCATCAGAACAGGAAGAAGTCGTTTGAGCAGGAGTATCGTCGTTCAGGACATAAACAGAAGGAACCACCAGCCTCATACCAAAACAAGTCATTGAGGAAAATGTGGAATCTAAATTCAGAGACTTAGTCTGGAATATTTCCAGGTATAATTTGACTTTACATGAACAGTCATTGTTGCAAAGAGGACTTGGTTTTATACCTAGTTCACATACAAATGTCAGTGAGTTATTAATTGAGTTACAGCTGTTTGCTCACAATTTAGCCCTGAAATTGCTATACATGGGCAGTAATGATAATATGCCTACTAATTTAAAAAAAAAACCTAGTCAGTTTGTTCCATTACTGCCTAGTAACATTGAGGTTTTTATTAAAGCTTGTGAAAATGATGTATACAGTTTACTTGATGTGTGGCGACCCCACAATTATTTTAATTTAATGAACGAAGAGTTTAAAGCATTGCAGAGTTTACGTTTAAATCCAGATATTGTAATACGCCCCTCGGATAAAGGGGGTCCTATTGTTGTTTTAAATGCTGATTATTATTTGGAGAAAATGAATGAAGTGTTATCAGATCGGACGGTTTATACTATCATTCAGCAGAATGAAGTGTATAGCATGAAAGAACAAAGAGATATTGCTTTGCTTGAATGTTTTCATATGGGATTGTTAGATAAACAGTTACTTGATTATTTCACTGTTAAAGAACTAAGTAGAAAAAAGCCTGGTGGAGTAAATGCTCTGCGATAAACAGCAAAAACAGGATAATGTAAGAAAAATAACCGCAGAGCAAAACAATGAAGGGGACTAGTGATTCCAAATATTCGAATAGCGTCCCAGATACCAGCAAATAGTTGTCCAATGAAAAGAAAATGTCAGAATACTTCCAAAAATCAGGTTTATTATAACAGGACAAGGTTAGCGCTTTCACAAAAATAGCTTCTTCAGACCTTATTACAAACTGATCTCTGAGACAAGTGGTTTAAATATACAAAAAGGCGCCAAAACAACAGGCATTACTTAAAGAAACAAAGCCTGTGATAAGAACCATTGTTAAAAACTAACATAAAAAATACATGTAATCTTGTAAAAGACTTAAAAACATATCCATCATAGTACCACTAAAATAATGGTAAGAGTAAAATAATAAAAAACAAGTGTATGAGCTGGACTGTCATCTCTGATGTCGCAACCTCCTGGACTTCAATAATGGGCGTATGGGGACTTTCCCATTAAGTCCTGGTGGTGCATCAGCTCTAAATTTGATGATCCAACTAATCTCCCGGACTTCTGTGTGATTTTCAATATCTCCCCTCCTATATGTTGTAGAAATCTGTTCTAAGATCCTAAATTTGAACCGATGGTGTGAACCACCCTCATGTGTATGCTTGGCTAATGCATTGTAGAGATGACCCTTCCTCGTATGGTAAACATGCTCACGTATCCTGTCTCTCAAAACCCGGTTTGTCTTGCCTACATAGTAGGCTGGACACGCTGTATAAGACGCTAGATACACTACATCCTTAGACATACAGCTGCCCCTGACACGGATGTTATATGCACCAGATCCATGGGGATAAACAAAAACAGGACTAGTAAGGATGTAAGAACAAAAGTTACATCTATGACAAGGGACCATAAAGGGTCCCTGTGTGGATGAACAAATGGGATTTGCTTTGGGGTAACAAAGCAAGTTCTTAAGATTCTTTTTGTTGCGGTACACAAACCTCGGTCTATCTCCAGTGATTTCCTTAATGGTAGAGTCTACTGACAAGACATGCCAATGCTTGATGAAGACATCTTTGATGATACCAATGTCACTGGTATAATAAACAGGAAACATCACATTATTATTAGATGAAGAGCTGCCCTGGGTATACTGTTCACTCCTGTCTACTGTATACACTCCCAAGGCCCTTTCAGAAAAATAGGGCATTGCTCTACTATCCCTGAGGCTAGTAATACCATCCATCCCTTTAGTCAAGTCTAAATTACTATATCCACGCTCTGTGAATTTCTTTCCTAAATCCTCAAGTTCTATCTTGAGATGAGAGTCATTTGGTGTATACCTAGATACACGCATGGATTGTCCTCGCACAATATTATTATATACAAAGCCCGGATGCATGCTGGAACGGTGCAGCAAAGTATTCCTGTAACAAGTTTTACGATATAAGCCTGTGTTGACAATCCCTCCAGGTAATTTGTCTACATATACATCTAGAAAGGGGATGTTAGTGTGCGACCATTCCATGGTGAAATTCAAAAATCCTATGGAATTATTCACTTGTCTAAAGAAAAATTCCAGCTGCACAGGTGTGCCCCTCCAGACCAAGAAAAGATCGTCCACAAAACGCCTGTATAGGAGGGGAGAGTAAGTAATGCCTGTTGTTTTGGCGCCTTTTTGTATATTTAAACCACTTGTCTCAGAGATCAGTTTGTAATAAGGTCTGAAGAAGCTATTTTTGCGAAAGCGCTAACCTTGTCCTGTTATAATAAACCTGATTTTTGGAAGTATTCTGACATTTTCTTTTCATTGGACAACTATTTGCTGGTATCTGGGACGCTATTCGAATATTTGGAATCACTAGTCCCCTTCATTGTTTTGCTCTACTGTTAAAGAACTGTTGATACCACAACTACATGGTCTCCTGAAGGTACATAAACATCCAACACTCCTCCCATTGAGACCCATTGTTGCGAGAGGGGTGTGGTTGACTGAACCTCTGTCTATATATCTTGACACCCAATTGAGGAATGTTTTGAATTTGTATCCTTTTGTTTTAAAAGATACACAACACTTTTTTGCAGGATTTATATAGTTTTGTCAGTAAGTCATCCGAGTTTCCTTTTGAGTTACTTGCTACAATGGATGTAGTCTCACTTTTCACATGTATTCCCAATGATGAAGGTATTAGAATAGTGAAGAATGTTCTGCTTAGACATGATAATTATAGCCCACAGCAAATTGATTTTATTTGCATGCTTTTAGAATTAGTTCTAGAACATAATGTGTTTATATTATAGCAATAACCCACGCCTGGGTGTGGGTAATGCTGGATTTACCCACGGTTGGCATGGTTTGGTCCCGAGGGCAAAGCCCGAGGGACCAAACAAAGCCAACCGTGGGTAAATACAGCATTACCCACGCCCAGAAGTGGTTATTATTATATAATGACATTATTTAAGAAAAGAAATAATTACTTTTCTTAAATAATGGCATTGTATAATGCCTCTTTACTGCCCTTCCGCAGCTGTCTGGTATTCTGCGGCAGTTCTGATGTACTGCGCATGCCTACGCAGTACATCAGAGCTGTGGGCAAAAGCACTGTTTCGCTATGTTAAATGGGTTTAACATAGCGAGACAGCTTTAAAATAAGCAACGGAGATCTCCGTTGCTTATTGTAAAGCTGTCTCGCTATGTTAAACCCATTTAACATAGCGAAACAGTAAAAAGCAAGCTTTTTTTTTTAAACTGTCTCGCTATGTTAAATGGGTTTAACATAGCGAGACAGCTTTAAAAAAAAAAGCAATGGAGATCGCAAGATCTCCGTTACTTTTTACACACTGTGTCGCTATGTTAAAGGAGTTTAACATAGCTAGACAGCTTTAAAAAAAGCAACGGAGATCTCTGTTGCTTTTTTTAAACCTGTGTCGCCATGTTAAACTCTTTTAACATAGCGAGACAGTGTTTTATACTAACGGAAAAAGTCCGGGCGACCGGACCTTTTTCCGTTAGTATATTGAGGGATTTACAACGGGCATGCTGGTTGGGCTGGCCAATCAGCGTGCACGTTTTAGGGGAGGAATTGTATAATTGCAGATAATTACTATTGACAAACAGCTGGCGTCGCTATGGGCACCAGCTGTGCCTATTCATATGCAAATTTAGTGATGTTAGAGTGGGAACAGCAGAATGTTATGAATGTGAAAGATTGGCAAGTAGCTTTTTATCGATGATTTGTCAATGACATTTTTATTTGTTGGAAGGGCAATGAACATGATTTGACTTCATTTTACCATAAATTGAACAGTGGTAGTCCCTTCTTGCGATTTACTCTTAATATGTCTACAGATAGTGTTAGTTTTATGGATGTAATGGTTTCTGTTATAAGAACTAAGGTGCATGGAAAGGATTGTTATACATCTGCCTTCTTACATAGAGAGAGTATGCACCCACATCATGTTTTTTCTAATGTTGTCGTAGGACAGGGCATGAGGATGTCTCACCTGTCAGGCAATGAAATGAGTTTTTCATGTGAGTTGGACTACCTTAAAGATGCTTTTATACACAGGGGTTACTTAACAGTTGAGGATGATCAAGCGTTTATGAAAGTTCATAGAGATCATCCTGGAAGGGGAAGACCCTATTATTCTGAACATTCGATCTTATCAAATAATTGATCATCCCAGAGGTCATCTCCTCTTCCCTTAGTTCTTTCTTTTACACAAGATATTGATTTGGTGAAACAAATAACAAATAAGAATTGGTCAGTGTTGTTAGAGGATCAAGAAACAAGTAAGGTAGTAGGTCCTTCCCCCAAGTTTGTCTATAAGAATAGGAAAAATCTGAGACAAATGCCGTGTTATCCCAAACTTGCAAGAACAGCATCTATACCTTTGGGAGGGACACTGAAATGCAGATCTTGTCCATATTGTTCATTTGTGGACGAATCAAGATTTTTTAAGCATCCTGTCACTGGGAAACTTTGGGAGCTATGTCCATTAGCTAACTGTAACATGGCTAATTTGGTCTATGTTGCACATTGTGTCAAATGTTTTAATTTTTACGTTGGCAAGATTAATATGAGACTAAGAGACAGGATTTGGGACCACGATTATTGCACAAGGAGAGATGAATTATTTAGTGCACTTGCAAAGCACACTCTAGAGTTAGGAAGGGAACATACTTTTTTATTTCAAGTTTTATCTGTTATACATGTTAATGGCAGACTAGGACCCATTAGTGATAATAATACTGAAAACATTGAAATAGAGTGGCTCCTGAGACTTGGGGCACATAGATATATGGGGCTTAATGATTCTGTCCCTATTAAATCAGCTTTAAGGATGAAGAAATTAAATGAGAAGGTTAAATAATGCATAACTATATAGCTATGTGGATTTTTATGCTGTATGTGAGTAGCTGTTGCTTTAACTTGCTTTTTACTAATTGGATTATTAATTGTGTTTTTGTAAGGAATTTTATTGATTAATTGGCTGTTGGGGAGTTTGTATATAAGGATGCTGTGTTTTTTATTGTAACTATATCTGATGAAGCAGTTTGTTTGACTGCCAAAACACTTACTTCTGGTTCTAGTTTGCAATAAAAGACTTTTTACATCATTTGCTGTCAGCGTTTACCTTCAAGGTTGGGATTTTTCATTCTTATTTTCATAATTACTGACAAACAACTAGCAACATTTCCAGTATAGTATGATATGAACCAGCAATTTCACTGAATGGTCCTGTCTTCCACATTGGTACTTCATACCCTACAACTCAATAAAATGTAGGTCTTTCAGTTACGAAAATATCAACATAACTATGAAAATATGAATAATAAGTGGCAAGCAAAGATTAATTTCTCCACTGCAGGACATCCTAGACTAACAGTCTTCATTTCATTTTGTTAATAACTCCTTACCCTTTCTAATACTGCCTATTATTAGCTGGTAAGTCACTTAATTAAAGAAACCAGATCCAAATAAAGTTCTGGACACCATAAGGAGGTGTGAGTGTGAACTGCAATTATACAAAATAGGTGGTGCAGGTTTGAGTGAGTTCAGTTTTTCCCCTGAATGGAAGTTGATACAGCGTGTCTGTTCAGGAAGCTATATGTACCTAATATTGCAGACACTTACACAAGTTCCCCACTGTGAGATTTGAACTTCCTATCAGTGTAGAGAACACAGTATGAGTAGCAAGCAGAAAATTAACATCAGGATGATGTGAACATGGTTGTCCAAGCTAATGACATTAGATGCTGTCACATCATGTGAGGAAACATACATGCATGCACAGAGAAGGAGGGAGAGATGGCCTTTGTGATAATGCAAGTGGTTGTACATGGATGGGGTGTGACTATAAAAAAAAAAAAAATAAAAAATAGTTGTGTTGCCAAGATACCAGTTTCAGCACAAATCATCCTTATGCCTACCGAGGCACTGCCCCCCCATCAGACAATTCGTGTTTGACTCAGAGAAGGCTTGAGGGCTGTCAGGCAGAGGAGCAAAAATTATAAAATTAAAAAAAAAAATCAGTAGCTCTAAACACAGCTGTTTAGCTCTGATTGCATAAGACTACTGCGTCAGGTACATAAATCATCAAAGGAAATGTACTCAAATGCCAGTTGATTTGGCGATACTGTAGTTGAGGGCCTCACCAGATGCGCAGTAGCAAGCCATGCCCAAAACCCACCCCCATGATATGTTATTCATGAATATGCATTCCCTCCCAATGTACAACCGAAGGAAAAAAAAAGTGCACTTGACATTGTAATAGGATAGCAAATATAACAGTAAACTGAAAGTAAATTACCGGTATGGCGTGAACCGATATTTAAACAAAAAGAAAAACACTTTCTCGACCTTGGGGTATTTCAGTTTCTTAAGAAGACTGCCAACTGCTAAATTATGGATTTGATACAACGTGTAATAGCTTCTTATTTAAACTAAAGTGTTTCCGTTGTCACAGTGCTTTTAATAGTCAAACAGTCACCAAAACCTCATATTGACACTTTGAATGGTTATGTGCTGTCAGTACAGCACGCAATCGTAACAGAAGTATAACCACTTCTTCTTTCTTTCACTCAGTTATGGGGTTAAGTCTTTAAGTATTACAGGGTGTTGCAGCACGACTGAACTTTTATATGCACATATTGTGTATAACGGAAAGTTTTAATCGACCTAAAATGTAAAAAAAAAAAAAAATATATATATATATATATATATATATATATAGAATCTATTGCCAGTTTGTCGAAAACACCAAGTAATATGCAGACCAGGTTGTCACTCAATTTGCGACACGCCCACTTCTGCGCAAAAGGAACTGGCGAGGCCCTCAACTACAATATCACTGTTGATCTGATGTAGTGACAGTTGTGAAACAGTATTAGAAGCTATTATCTGTCTCCCACAGCTTTCTGTTTTCAACATTACACCAACACTGATTAAAAAAGAAAGGCTCTGCTTTTCTGTATGAGACACTGTGATTTTGGAGTCTAGGAAGATCCTTCAAGACCCGACAAACTCCTACAAATATAAGTATGAGAAAGCAATGTACTGAACAATCATGCCTGAGCAAAAGAAAAATGAGCAATGGGTATCAGGCAGTTGAAGAGAAGCCCAGGAAATCTTGTTTGCCTCTCACAATGTAGGATTCATCACTTGCTGGCAGCAGTCTATGTCTAAATACTGCAGACTCTAAGACACATTACTTAATGAGCAGCATGAAATACACTTTTAGACAATGGCAGTTTAGGGCAAAAGTTTGATTTGCCAGTGTATAATAGACCCATACCATACTGTTTTGGTTCTCTGTTTTTAGCCCACTCATCATCACTGCATGTGTTTGTATCCTATTTAGAGAAAAGACAAGTATATCTGATATCCAGTAGGCATATCCTTTAGTCACAAGGTTCTCATTTTAACTCATGCTCATTCAAACTTGGGTACAAGAGGATTTAAAGACAACTACTACATAGTTTGCATGAAGCCCTTTGACTACATAAATTGGTGGTACAAGCCCCAAGCTGTCTGTTCTGTTGAGATATCTACTCACTTAAACCATGTAATTTTGCCCTAAAGAACTGAATGGTCTAACATGGTGAGAAAAATAAGATAAAGAAATGTGGTGCTCTGCAAATGTGCTTTGTTTATCTAAAGGCCCTCACACAGCAGCAATGCCAGCCATGATTCTTAGTGGTGCAAAGACAGCATTAACAATCAGTAACAGCTCTCAGTGTAATTAGTCCCCACTACATTCTCATACAGCATGTATTTAGATAAAAATACTGCAGTACGTCAGACCTGAGATCAGTTCAGCATAAAATATTGAGAGCAGACTCCTACCTCTCTCAGTCATTCCCATCACTGAATGCATATTCAGCAGCTGTGTCTTGACCTCTGTCTTCTGAATACATAAATATTTTTAGAGATGGCTAATGGCTGGTTCTAGCACCAAAATGTACACCATCACATTTAATTTAGTGCATTCAATAATGCATTAAAATAGCTTTGCACGTGTCATGATATGTTTTACCTATGCAGATGTGAAGCATTGTCTTTCGTCTCATCATTCATCGCAAATTATATACTGAAAAACAAGCCAAAAAAACATAAAAAGCGCAAGGAATCATTTTTTTGCAATGGGCAAGCCTTCCTCACTACCCAAAACTATATATATATATATCAACTCCATGGTCACACAACAGTGAAAAAAGGGGAAATATCCTAAAAAACATACTACCAGCTTGGACAATGCATTACACAGCAATGAAACTCATTACGATGAAACACCATCACACTAAAGACACACTGTGGCAGAGTCAGCGATGACTCCTAGGTATGCCGGCATAATGCACTTATGACACACACTCACGCACACAAACAAACACACAAACACACACACACACACACACACACACACACATATATATATATATATATATATATATATATATATATATGGACTGTTCTTTTTCTGTTCTCTTTCTCAAGGGAAGAATCAAAATAACAGGACAGCTAGGTATCTACAAGACTGCAAAACAAGACAAGGCCTGAGAACCAGTGCTAAGGAAGCATGTATAGCATTACAGAGTTTTGGTATTATTAAAATATACTTCAGATACAGTTAAGGAAGCCAATTAGTTCAACCTGACATACAGAAAAGATTAAATATCCAGCATTTTAGAAAGGAACTACAATACTGACACTCAAGCCTGAGTACAGAAGACAGGTCAAATAAAGACTGTTTCAAATTACATTTTTCAGGACAGTCAGAATATACGTGCAGAAACTTTGGATATATTTAGCAGCACTGTTATTACTAACTAGCATTCCAGCATTTCTACAGTCTGTTATTGTTTATCAGCATTGTTAATGAAGACAGTATTTGGATATTGTAAACATCTAATAAAGCCTTATTAAATAAACTACAGTGTTTGGAAAATTCATTCTGAAAAGTACACAAAACTTGGCCCATAAAGGAGAGACTGGCACCTGTTCAGCACATGCTTGGGTAATTAACAAATAAAGACTTTCGTTCCAGTCTTATTTCAATTGCTTCAAGTTAATTCAAGTATAGTACAGTAACATCGATTCTTTTACAACTTCTGGATGAAACTTGGCAAACAGGCTGCTTTCCACTCAAGTGTTTTTTTCAACAATTTTCAGAACCATTTGTTACAACTCTAATAAGTACAAGACTAATTAACAAATGTATTCAAGTCAGATACAATAAAACCAAAATGATGCTTTTTGACAGAGGTATAAACACAGTGACTATCACTACCTCCAAGGGGCAACTAATAATCAACTTATGGGAAATTGCCACAGAATTTAAATACCTTAAATGGGTGTTTCTGTCTACAACATAATTACATTTTAGCCTTTTGTGAATTGACCTGTTATTAAAATCAGATTTCAATTATCAACAGGACCTAAACAGCCACATGCATTCAGACACAAGAAATGTAAACTGCTGTAGGTAAAGGCTCATTCTGTGGCTTGAATACCATCTTTTTGTCACTGCATTTGTTTCAGAAAATACACCTCTGTTCTTCAGACAACTCTAATTAAGTTTTATATGTTCATCAGCCTCTATCTGCTAAAAAAGTTCCCTACCACATAACACTGAATGAAGTACATTGCCTCACCATTAAACAGACACCTTTGTTGTTACCTACTTAAGAAATAACCCATAAGTGGGTGTGGGTATATCAGGATTTAGCCCCAGTTGGTGTGGTTTGATCACAAGGGTGAAGCCCGAGGGATTAAACAAAGCCAACTGAGGGTAAATCCTGATATACTCACATCCATGAGTGGGTTATTGATATTATACAATGACATTATTTAAGAAACAAATTGCTTACCTTTCTTCAAAAATGTCTTTGAATAATGGCACTGTAGTGTTCTTCTATGTTGTTTTCTCATTCTTCTGCAATTTCTGATGTACTGTGCATGCAAAAGGGACTTACATTCCCACTCTTTTCCCAGTCTTGCACAGTACATCAGTGCTGCTGAAGGTAAGTCTGATGATGTCAGGTATTACCAGCTATGGCAGGAGGAGTAGGGCAATGGATGTGTAGCATATGCCAGCAGAGCTCGTTGGAGTTTTGTAAAGAATTATATGTCTTTTGTATTTCAAACTGATTTGTACAGGTGCTAGTGTTGAAAATGTATTTGTAAAGCTGCTTGTGTTAAAAATATACCAACAGTGGATCCTGCTGGACAGAAAAGAAACACACTTGCATGTTAGACTGTATTGTAACTGTTGAAATGAATATATTGTAACAGATGATACTGGAAGAGAAGAGGGTAATCTCAGTCCAGCTAACTTTGAAAATTTGTCTGAAAATAAATTACCTGGTTTAGGATATAAATATTGTCTCTTACAGCTCTGATTGCAGCCAGAGACAAAATATCTGTAAAAAACAGGACTATGAATCCTACTGTTTTGTCCTTAGGGGTGAACTAATCACTACACTGGGAAGGAAGAAGTTTTTGAAATGGTTTTATAGTTTCCAGATGCTATAACACATCTTAGCAAATCTCTATGTGTGTGGATGCTAACACGTTTGTGCAAGATTCTGGCTCAGTTTCTAGTAAAGTTGGTAGTCTGTATCTATCTCTGTTCTAAGTGAACCTTCCGCACTAGTGTCAGTGGTGAGGACTGAGGCTGATTGGTTACTGGCCCAGAGCAGGGATGCCACATATAGGTGAGAAGTGGTGCGAATATTAATTGAACTTCTGCAGCTTGTAGGCAGTTGTCACTGATGGTGTCTGTAATCTCAGCAGCCACAAGGTAAATACACAGAGTTTCAATTTCAGAACAGTTTTATTTTATTTTTTGTTATTTTTGTTTAGTCAGGGAAAGCAGGCAAAGATGTTAACAGAGGAATATAACAAGCTAAGAAAAAAAAAAAAACAGTTGGCCAAGGTATGTGAAGTCAAAGGACTGGTGCATGCCAACCTGACTAAAAAGGAAATGATTTCAGCCTTAGTCACAGCTGTAGCCTAGACCAGCAACCAGGAGGATAACCAGTATGGCGATGGGGATTTGCAGCCCTCTGAAACAGGACAGTTCACCTTTTCCTCAGAGAACTTAAAACTCCATCTGGAGTTAGAGACTTAAACTGCAGGCCAAACATTTTGCAATTAAAATCAGCAGAGACACTGCAGCAGGCAAAACAGATGGAATTAGAATTGGCAAAAAAAAAAACTGCGACATTTGGAGGAAGAAGAAAATGAGGGACCGTTAGTCGTACCATGTGGGTTCTGTGTGTAAGCCTGTTGGCAACCCAACCTGTGATGTATGGGTGTATGTACAGGCTGGTGTGTTTATGAATAATACCTGAGTGGGGCATGGTGTCAAAAGCCTTGGCGAGGTCCAGGTAGTATGTGTGAACCACCTCCCCCATCATCTAATGTCTTGGTGACTGTATGTAAGATGTCAAACAGGTTCAGTAGGCATGAACTGCACTCAACCAAGCTGACCTCGGTTAGGTCACGTGTTCGGAGGTTACCAATGTCTTTGTTAATGAGTGCCATGAGGATGCGATCCATACCATTGCAGACCAGGCTAGTAAGGCTTATGGGGTGCTAGTTACCATGGTTGGTTGTGATTCCACCTTGATGGAGTGGAATAACCGATGTCACACGTCATTATATGGGCATGTAACCTTTGGAGAGGCTAAGCTTGGAAAGCTTAATTAGGTGGGGGTTCAGGTTGTCTTGTACAGTTTGCAAGATGCAGCCTGGGACAACATCTGCCTCCACTGATGCTGTGTTCTGCTGTTAGAGAGGGCCATTTCCACATGTGTGTCTCTGATGTGTGGGATACTGTACCTTTCAGGTAGTATTGTGGGCTCTTTAGGGAGTGAAGTATGCACTGAATGTATCTACAAGGATGTTGGCGATATCAGTAGGGTCAGCATATTTTGTGCTAAATTTCACTGGCACAGTGCAAATCTGTGCGTCACCACTTAGATCCTTGACATAGCAAAGGAGGCTTTGTGGTTATCTTTCGAATCCTTGCGTATTCTCCTGCTGATGTTACCCTTGGATGATGTCATGAGGGACCTACATATCATACTAATAGTGGTCATGGATGTCTGCCCTTCATGGAATTTGCTGTTTGTTTGGAACACTGTCCTTCTTCTGTAGTATAGCCTGTTTATTGCAGAGGTCCAGCAGACTGGTGTCCTTGTCTATTAGGAGTGAGTCTTGGTTTACCAGTGATGGCACGATCCATACATCCGTGTAGGTGCTTATAGACTGCATTTGTAAATCTGTCTGTATCTTGAGCAGTGTTTCCCCTTAGTGTGGGGGCTGTGAAACCCTGCACCCCTGTCACTAATAGTGTAAATTTAGCTGTAGGAAAGGTATACACTGTGGTATCCATGGGTGGGGGAGATGCTTGGGTGTGGAAACAGTGAATAGTACATGGTCATATCTAAGAAGTGACCGGTTAACCTCTGCTGTGGTGCACCTGTTGCCCATGTTGGTGATGACCACTTCTAGTATATTTCCACCTCTCGTTAGGGAGGTTACCACCTGATACAGGGCATATGAGATGATAAATTCCAGAAAGTGCTGGGCCTGAAAGTGAGTACTGGAGTAAGTTTCCCAGTTAATGGTATGGTAGTTGATATCAACCAATGCCAGGGTGTGCATTAGGACTGTCATGTTCTCCACTGTCTCCAGGTAGGTGGAGTGGTGGTCCTGGGTCATGGAGGGTGATCTATAGCAGGCCACAGTTTACATTGCAGTTTTGGCTGATGTTAGCTGCACATGGATGATCTCAGAGGTATCACGCTGCTCCACTAATCTGGAGGTGTAGGTATCCCTGATAAATATGGATACACCCCCTCCATGTCTGTGTCAGTCCATGTTCTGTGGCAGAAATGTGTGGTATGGGTTGCAGTCTGGTAGTGCCGGTGTGCTTTCAGGAGCCTTAAGACAGATCTCAGTTACTGCACAGATGTTGATGTTGTCCATCCTGAGGAGTGCTGTGAGTGCATGCTTATTGTGATCACAACCCCTGGTGTTGAGCAGCATAACCCTCATTGATTCTGCTATTGTGCTGTTTATGGAGATGGTATTCACCTTCAATACTCTCCTAAATAAGGCACCATGGGGCGCCAATAGCCTTGGCCAGTATTCCAAAGCCTAAGGCTGACACATAGGCTGGTATGGTATCATTGCATGCACGTTCCCCATCTGTGCTTGTTTTTCATCTCTCCTGTAGGTAACCTACTGGTAAGCAATAGAAAGCCTTAAACATATACAAGTCTTCTAGCTTCCAAGATAGGCGTTTGGAGTGACTAAGTATCAGTGTTCTGTATGTTCTTGATGTGCTTAACTGATTCCTGACTGCATGGTGATTTCTCACTGTGTATTGTGATCTGAAGGTCTGTTTATTCACATATTATGGCTGTGATGGCCTGCACTTCAGAGGTTCACAGATAGCCTACTATCTATCTGCCCAAGGGCAATTATAAGCATAGCTACAGTGTGTTGGCTTTCCCCGCACCATTGATGAAATAACTGAGCCTCTGTCAAGCATAGCCAATAGAGCAATTCCAGGCAGAGTTGCTGGAAGCTGTTGAAGACTAGGGTTGTGGAGGGTGTTAGGGGCACTTATTGATCTAAAGAGGGCATGTTAATGTGACAATTCAACACCATTCAATTTCCCCAACAGGTCTCGCAGCTATCAAACTGGACAGGCTCCCCCACCTTCTGGCTGTATGGTTCTGGGACACATGATCCCAGGGGTGTATATTCTGTTACCCATTCACACAACAAGGTTTCCCTTGAAGTGTGTCTGTGAGGGGCTATGCCTAATGTAGTTAGGAATATAATGTATTGTCTCACAGTACATTTGTTATATGTTGTTATTTCAAGAGTAAGTGAAGCTGAATGGGTTTGGGGTCTCCGCCCTTTGCTCTAGCCTAGCTTACACATATAAATCATCTAAATAGGGAACAGGCAGAAGCAACGTAAATGTCAACAGAGTAATGGTTACAGCATCTGCATAGTATCTGTGTATTCAAGGTCCCAATCCCGATAAAGGCAGGGATGTTTATTATGTTCAAAGGTATACCTTAACCACAGTTTGCATATATAGGTACTAATCGTCTGTATAACAAACATTCGAAACACCCATATAAACCCATGTGTGCTGGAGAGTACAGTCAACAGAGAATGTAATGTTATGTAAGCACATAGTGAGATGTTACTTCACTGACATGTATATATCCTGAGTAGTTAACGGATGTGGCCGTGTTTGTGCGCACAGGTTATACGTTACAAAGTTTGTTTAACTGTGTTTAACCGCTGCTATAATGTCACACAAACACTTTTAAACATGCTTACAACTGCTTAAATGAGCCTTATTCTGGAGTAAAAAACATTTGTAAAGCATCGGAGGGGTTGAACTCTGGACTATGCACACTATAGTCATGGGACTTACCACTAAGCCATCTAAGGTGTATGACGTTTCACAGTCTTGAGACTACACCTTATACCATATGCATTCCACTGTAAAGATCACAAATGGGACAGTCACTTTGTGTACATATGTACAGTACATTGTAATGTACTGTAGTTTGTGAACCAACACATTCCAGTCGACATATGTATTACTGTTACAAATTAATATGAAATATATATATATATATATATATATATATATATATATATATATATATATATATATATATATATGCATGTCAGTGATGTCTGCACACACACACACACACACACACACACACACACACACACATATATATATATATATATATAGCTTCATAGGTTCATAGGTTCATACTAGGCTATCTGCCCTATGGCATTTACAAGCCTAGCCAGAGTGTGTTTGGCTATTGCCACCCATTAAATTGAGTTTACTGTGCCCTTTTTTAGGTTAGTTTACTGTGCCTCTGTCTAGTAGTGACACAGAAGTAATCCCCGGGGTAAACCTATGATCTCCCATCCACTCGTCAAGCTTCCTCTTGAAGAGAGACAGTGAGGGGCTCTGCCTAACATGGACTGGGATTATATTCCAGAGCGAAGGGAGCCTCTGGGTTATGAATCTGTCCCTCCAGCATGTCCTATTTATTTCTGTGCTGAGGTTCAAGTCCCTCACGCGTATAGCTCTAAGGGATTTGGATTTTCTGAGGTGGAGCATGTCCATTAAGTCCTGGTTTGACATGGCTTTATACGTCAGGCATAGATCGCCTCTAAGTAGGCGGTATGCTACTGAGTAGCGCTGGAGTTTCTTTAACCGAGCAGCATATGGCATCTGTTTGAGTCCCTTTATCCTCTTTGTGAGGTACTTTTGGGGTCTTTCTAGTTGCTGCAGGTGTCGGGTAAGGTACATCCCAAATGGGGCACTGTATTCTATTATGGGCCTTATGAGGGATGAATAAAGGGGCACTATGACCTCCCTTGATCTAGATGTGAATCCTTTCTGGATAAGGTGGGCTATATAGAAGATTTTTCTAACCACTTTGGCAATGTGGTTGTCAACGGAGAGATTACTATCAACTTGGGTCCCCAGGTCCCTAATTACTTCTTCCATACTTAATGAATTACCACCTATGTGGTAATTTGTGGGTACTTTGTTTTTGCCAAAGGGTATAACTATACACTTTGTTGGCATTTAGCTTTAGGCCATGGCTCTGGCACCAGTTATCCGTCTCTGTGAGACCCTTTTGGAGGATACTTCTGTCAGCTGGAGAGTCAATTATGGTGCCCAATTTGCAGTCATCTGCGAACTTGGTCAGCCACAGTCCTCCCGTGTTAGCCTGAACCTCAGAAAAATATATACCGAACAAGAGAGGCCCCAGGACTGAGCCTTGTGGGATGCCACTTTTAACTGGTTTTGAGTCTGACATGGCTCCAGCAATTTTGACCATATGGGTTCTGTCCTTGAGCCAGTTTGCAACCCATCTTATGACATAGGGGTTTATATTTAAGCTGGAGAGCTTATCTATGATGCCTGAGTGGGGTATTGTGTCGAAGGCTTTTGCGAGGTCCAGGTAGGCTGTGTGGACTACTTTCCCTTCATCAATGGCCATGGTGACTGTTTCAAAGAAGTCGACCAGGTTTAAGAGGCAGGATCTGCCCATAACAAAGCTAAATTGGGTAGGATCCAGAGTCTGTAGGTCCCCAATGTCTTTGTTTATGAGTTCCATGATGATCCTTTCCATAGCTTTGCAGACCAGGCTAGTCAGGCTTATGGGGCGATAGTTTCCAGGGTCCGTAGAGGCACCACCTTTGTGGAGTGGGACCACTGTCACTGTACACCATTCTTTGGGTACATAACCCATGGTAAGGCTGAGATTGAACAGCAGCTTTACATGAGGGTTTAGCTCTTCTTGGAGTTCATGTAGGATGCAAACCGGGACACCATCAGGTCCCATTGATGCTGTGTTTTTTGCTTTGGAGAGGGTGGCTTTCACCTGAGCATCTGAGATGTTAGGGAGGCTGCACTCTGCTGGGATAGTTATTTGCTCTTTTGGGGGGAGGGGGGGAATTTGCACTGAATCTGTCTGCCAGGATGTTGGCAATGTCTGTGGGTTCAGTGTATTTTTTGTTATTTTGGATCAATTCTGAGCATATCTGGGAGTTTCCACCCAGGTTCCTAACATAACTAAAGAAAGCCTTGTGATTTATTTTAGAGTCCTGTGCAATTTTTTTCTTGAAGCTGGCCTTGGTGGATTTTATGAGGGATCGTAGTTTTTTGCTAGTACTGATCAGAGATGCCTTCCCTTTTAGGGATTTTGCTCTATCATGTAGTAGCTTCCTCCTTTTGTTGTACAGCTTATTTATGGCTGGGGTCCACCAGTCTGGATGCCGGTCTTTAGACGATTGGGTCTTGGTTTTGTTTGGGATAGCATGATCCATGCATTCCTGGAGGTGTCCATAGAATGCATTTACAAAGGATTCTGCAGTTTGGGCCATAGTTTCCACTGGTCCGGGGGCCTTGAAGGATTCCACCTCTGTTTTGAGAAGTGTAAAGTTTGCTTTTGTGAAGTTTTTCACTGTGGTTTTCTGGGTTGGGGGTGGGGTCGGGATGTGGATATCCAGTGAGATTAATTTATGGTCAGATCTTACCAATGAGGGGTATACCTCTGGTATGGAGCATAGAGTCCCCATGTTGGTGATGACCAGGTCCAGTATGTTTTCCCCTCTTGTGGGAGTGGTGACTAGTTGTTCCATAGCATTTGAGTTTATCAATTCTAGGAATCTTTGGGCTAGGATGTTGGGGCTTGAGTAGTGCTCCCAGTATATGTTTGGGTAGTTGAAGTCACCCAATATAATGGTGTTTGGAGAGATGTTCATATTCTCCAATGATCTCAGGAAAGCTGAGTGGGATTCCTGTTTTTGAGAAGGTGGTCTGTAACATGCTACAAACTGAAAAGCAGTTTTGCCCACTGTTAGTTGCACATGGATGGTCTCCGATTCCTCGTGCAATGCCACTAACCTGGAGGTGTGGGTATCATTGATGAATATGGATACTCCCCCTCCTTTTAGGGTTCGGTCCGAGTTTTGGGGCAGAAAAGCATGATATGAAGTATAAGCTGGTAGTGCTGGGGTGCTCTCTGGAGCCTTGAACCAGGTTACTGTCACTGCACAGATATCGATGCTCTCCATACTGAGGAGGGCTTCGAGTGAGTGCTTCTTGAGGTTTAGACTTCTGGCGTTGAGCAGCATTACCCTTAGTTTCTTATTCATTGTGTTGTCTAGGGAGGTGGGTTTGTCTTTTGAGCCTTGCCTAAAAAAGGCACTATGGGGGTGGCAAGAGCCTTTGCCAATATCCAAAAGTCCAGGGGCGACAGGTGCAAGCCATTCCTTGCGAAGCAATGTGGCTTGTCGAGCATGTCTTCCCAGGCTGACAGACACTGGATCCCCTTTGAATGACACCAACATTTTAGCCAATTGTTAAAAATGATCATTTTGTCTTTATACTGTGGCATCATTCTGGGTGAGGGTAAGATGCTGCTCAAGGTCAGGGTCATACCAGCCTGGGCTACAAGATCAGAGAGCTCCTCTATGTCTCTTTTCATGTAGTCCAGGGAGGTACGTCTCAGGTCATTCACACCAGTATGGACAATGACTGAGTCATATTTTTACTTGCTTTGGAGTGACCTGAGTGCTTGTGTTATGTGGCAGATCCTAGCGCCTGACAGGCAGCTCACTGTGATCTTCTCGTTGTTCAGCCTGGTGAGCAGGACGTCAGTGTGTCTGACTATAGAGTCACCTATTACAAGTGTATCAGGTGTGTTATTTAGCCTTAAGAGCTGTGAGTGTTTGACACACTGACTTTGTGAGCTATGTGTTGCATGTGTTTTGTTTTAGGGAAGCATTTGCTTGGATGTCTGCTTTGGAGGTCTTTGCTGCTTAGGCAGATTTTTATTTAGAGACTCCGAGTATGTTTTTGTGTGTTTATGTGTTTGGTTTGCTGTTGTGGTAGGACTATGTGAGACTGGATTTGTGGTCTGCAAAGTTACCTTCTCCTCCTGTCTGGTTGCACCAGCTCTGAGTTGGGAGAGCTCAGCCTCCAGTTTGGCTATATGGTTGCATCTCTCACATATATTTGAACTTGTTGGAAGGAGGAGAGGGTTGTCTGTGTACATGAGGCAGTTGTAACATTGCCTCAAGATTCCCAGATTCACCAGGTGGACTGGAGAAGAAGCCATTAACTGACCTTTGGACATGCTAGAATAGTATAGGGAACTTCTTTATCATTGAATCAGAAGGACCTATAGGGGACAAGGTGCTAGAAGGGAGTATAGGGGGTGCTAACTTGTAAAATTGCTTATATGAGCAATTGTAGGGCCTTAGATTGAGAATAGGGTGTTTTCTTTCTGAGATAGACAGTTCTAAGAGAAAAAGTGAAGAGTAGATTTTATGGAGCTGGGAATGGTTTGCACCTGATTAAGCGGTGCTGCCCGATGCTGCGCTATTCGCATAATCGTGCAAAGCCGCGCCAAAGCGGGTTTTTATACAAGGGACTAGAAAGAGCTAGAAATTAGCCCAAAACGGCCAATAAACTAACAGATTCTGTGCTGAGATCACTTCTCCAGGGACAGATAGGCTGCTCAAAGCTCCCCATTCCCACTGGTGAACAAAGAAGCTTCCTTCTATCCAAGTAAGGAAATGGGCAACACAGGAACTATACTAAAGTCCGGAATACAGCAATGCCTGTATTAAGGACTATTCTAGGTAGGGAAAGGCGGGAAACAAGGATATTTTTTTGTTTTTTTTTTTTTTAAGAAGCAAACAGCAGAAAATTCACAGTAACAGGCTAGCGCACTTGAGTGAGCAGCCTCAACAGATAAAATGCAACAAAAGACAAACTTTAAAGTGCAATTTGAAAAAAACAGTAAAACAAGCTTAAACAGGTAAAACAGCAGATATAACTCGCTTTTCGGCGAGAAAGGACGTTCGCAAAGGTAGTAGCAATAAATTATACTTAAATCAGTTTAGCAGTCACTCTTTTTCGCCTCTCTGCTGCTAGCACCACTCTGCAGGACCACAAGGAGCTTTAGCTGAGTAGGAACAAGCAAAAATGGCGCCATTTTTCTTTATACAGTTACATCAATAGCCATATATATAAACATCTATGAGCACACTTCATGGCACAGAAGCACTCCAAAGGAATTGGAGTGTACACAAAACACATGCAGCCCTGGTATTATAACTATTAATATTAACCTAATTCACCATAGAAGGGATGGTTGTTGTGTATGTGAAGATTGGGGTGGGGGAGGAATGATGGGTAATGAAATCATGCATCAAGGAGGGCCTGGGTCGGATGTTCAATAAGAGAACTGGAGGGGTATACATGGAGTATGGGAACAATATAAAAAGGACACAAAACAAGAACCTTTCTCATCCATAATACACCCTGTCAGGTCACATTGCAACACCTAATTTCACAAACATATGAACATTAACATGTATCAGACATATGTACACCAACTGACTGTCACATTTGTTTTCAGTAGTGAGGAATGCTTGTAGTAAAATGTATACTCTAAACACCATAACATTTGTACATATCTCAGATGCCTTAGTGGTAAAGTCAGTCACTGTGGTGTTCATGGTCCCAGGTTCAAGACCTGCAAGGCCTGGTAAGTTATTTTGGGGGCCAGAATAAGGGTTGTTGGATGCAGGTGGATTAAAGCACTCTTATGCAGTTTTAAGCGGGTTTCCACGGGTTTGCTTGAAGGTAAGTGGCACTGAAACATGGTAAACGGAGGGCAAACCTGCTTACAACCGCTTAAATGTGCATTATTCACACCTTCCCCACCAGTGCCTACTCAGAGAGGTAAAACAATAACACCTTCCAGGATTAGAACCCACAACCATGTACTCCATCCTCAGAGTAACCTAACACTAAGCTACCTGGGATGTACCTATCCCAGTTGTATATGGAGACAGGTTAAAATGCAAAAGGGAGGAATGTGTTGAAATAGGACAACTCCCCATGTACCCAATGAAAGGTGTATGCTCATATATATATATATATATATATATATATATATATATATATATATATATATATATATATATATATATATATATAGAGAGAGAGAGAGAGAGAGACATAGAGAGATACATAGAGACATGTCGATATATACAGATCTATATATATATATATGTAGATATAGAGAGAGGTTAAAAATATCTACACATCTATGGAGGTGCAGATAAACATATGCAGTAATATATATATCTGTATACATACACACACACACACACACACACACACACACACGCACACACGCACACACACACACACACACACACACACACACATATATATATATATATATATATATATATATATATACACATACATACATGTGTGTAGACAGCATCCAAAGTGTTCATATCTGAGTCCAACATGGACCATAGCAATCACACATTCCGCCCTCTCCAAACAATATGGACATAAAATATGAAGAGTATATGCCGATACACTATTACAAATATGTTCTATGGACACAGTCACCAACACAACTGCAATGACTGCAAATATCCATGACAGAAAGACACAGACAGCTTTCATTTTGCAAAACTTTATTACATTCCGATGTATTGCCAAAAGGATTCAAGGACTAACAGTACCTGCATGCTATACAGGAAGCATTTAACAGTGCCTTAATGAATCAGCCGGCAATTACCACAGTATTATTCCACTAAGGGATAGGTGTTCACATAGGGAAAGAACACCCACACAAGTATAGACATTGTATAAAAGGGATTCCTACACGCCTGCATGTGCTATGTACACCCACCAGCATCTACCTCGCAACCAAAATAATTACATCAATACATACTGTCATACCATAACCAATTATTCAACTACTGTACAATATCTGCTTAAACCTTAGCATACCTGGACACAGACACACTAACATGGCCCTATGTGAAATAGTTGGTGTTATACAATTGAACAGCTGCTGATGTAGCAGGGTTTGTATGAACTAATCCCGTTTCAGAGGGTTGAAAGGTTCGTACACCAGGAAGTGTTACTGAGTACCGATTATCAGCACAGTATAATACACAGTAACACCAAACTAAATATGTCTGGTAAGCACACTGTAAACCCCCTAACATTATATGCATAGCTATGCAGCCTTGAGCTGGTCAAACAACCTGGCCAGACTGAAACATATGCAGAAGTATTAGATGCAGACAAACCCTGCACAAGTAGCACTGTTCAGAAATATAACAGCAGTACTCACATTTAGACCAAATCCTCCAGGCATTACACACAATATATTACTGTTCGTCTCCATACAGCTGTTTCAATAGATTCCAAACAACACTTCCAGGCTGTCTTCCTCACAAGTAAGGCAAAGGGACAACGCCCAAGTGGAGTACTCAGTTATACTCCACTGTTGCCATGATATTGGCTAAGGCAGTAGCAGCGCAGCTGATGTGCATGTAATTAGCTACTTAGGAACACCAACTGGTTATCGGGATAACACGTTACTGATCTCTAACTATAAAAGGATGCCTTGTCACACATTCAAACCATCTGTATCTACCTGTAGGACAGTAGAAAACAATGAAAGACTAACTGAAAACGAGTATTATACTAGTCAATAACACCTCCAATTACTAAGAAGGAATGTATAACATGTAGTATGTCTGTGTATGTAGTACCTGTTCTGTAAGAATTACAGTGTAATCAATGCATATAGTGGAAATAGCTATCTTGTAGCAATGTATTGTTGAGCAGTAGTAATGCTTGCAGTATTCTATGTGTGTATTGCTGTAGGTCACAAGGCAAACTCCACATACACCACAAGGGATGACATGGGCTTGGAACTCACCAATTCGCTTCCAGCCACTGTCAGTGTCAGGATTGGGCCAACAAGTATGTGCTATAACAGGGGATAGTATATGTCGATATATTGTAACAGTCGACATATTTATGGATGTATAAGTAAAATGAACATGTCAAAGGTGGGCTTACTGTGCAAATATGTTGTGCATTGTGGGATACTGTGCCAATAACTGTGTAATGTACAGTATTTTAGGCAGTTCTGTATTCCATTCTACATAGCAGTTCTGTTATGTTATGCAAACAGTAGTTATGTCTATTGGCAATTACAATACTCAGTAACAGGATACATATCATTTGTATTCATCTGACAGTTTAGCAGCATGATAGCAAAGATAATTGGAAGAGCTAGGTAACTACCCATGCACATAACACATGTAATATCTACCTCTCTAGTATCGTTTGCAAGCAATAACAGCTGTGTATGTGTAGATGTTATGCAAATGTGTAGTGACCCTTGTTACATGGCTGGACCTCTCTAGTATCATTTGCAAGCCATAACAGCTGTGCATGTGTAGATGTTATGCAAATGTGTAGTGACGCTTGTTATAGGGCTGGACCTCTCTAGTATCATTTGTAAGCAATAACAGCTTTGCATGTGTACATGTTATGCAAATGTGTAGTGACCCTTGTTACAGGGCTGGACCTCTCTAGAATCGTTTGCAAGCATTAACAGCTGTGCATGTGTACATGTTATGCAAATGTGTAGTGACCCTTGTTTTGGGCTGGTCCTCTCTAGTATCGTTTGCAAGTAATAACAGTTGTGCATGTGTACATGTTATGCAAATGTGTAGTGACCCTTGTTACAGGGCTGGGCCAAATGGCTATGTGCACACCTACATACAGTGGATATTGAGAGTAGAGACACACTGGTTGAACTACCAGGTTTGTGTAGCCTAACCTCTCATTGCCAACCTAACAGCTGCTTGCACATACTGTATGCAAGGTAGGGCACAGTACTGGTAATGAAACAGTTGCATATCACCTTTACCTCTAGTGTAACATCTTCAGTAGGAGTGTAAGATGTAGGAGACTGCTGCCCATGTGTAATAGCTGCTTCATAGATGATGGCTTACACTATCTGATTATATCCTGATCATGTTGATAGTGGCATCAGAGTCTATTGATACATGACTCTGTTTGGGGAGTGGGTGTCTGTGCCCAACAGAGTTCATGGTCCTGGTGGATATGTGAGTATATACCCAGAGAAGGAAACAGACCTGTAGACACTTGCATCATCTGTAATCAACTAACAGGATGTGATGTGCTCCTCAGAGGAGGATTGCTGCTAAAGGTAGCTACAATGTTTCTGTAATACCCAGTGTTGTCACGTCCATAACACAAATATGTACATGTGAGCATCAATGTCCAAGACATCTTCATAAGCAATAAGTAAACTAAATACAGTACTTGGTACTTGTAGTACTGAATGCTCATACAGACATGCCCACTAGTCAGCTACTGGTGTTTACAAATGTCAGCTTTGTGTATGTGGCCATCCTGGGGGAAAGTAATCTCTATGCCATGTACACTGCCAAACCTACCTAACACCACACCCCACACATTGTTTGGGATGCAGCTAAAGGGGTACGCTGGAAGGCAGCCCAGTCTACAGCCATGACTGGACTGGACAGTCATGAGTTATAGGTTAACACATGCATCTCATCATCACAACCAACACATACCCTTACCAGAACACAGTAAGGACACCCACACACACTATCAGAAATCACACACATTCACAGATGCTTCTAGGTATCCAGCCAAACAAGTGACCTCCCAAGCTGGAAGAGACAGACAACGAAATACACAAACTGTATGACATAGTTTGTATAATTGTGCCACACCTCAGAACACGTGGCTGGAAACATGCCCAACAGTACTCATTTGTGAATGCAAACTCTAGCACTATGTTACACACCAACCTATACGAGGGCATACATACTGTCACCTGCCTGTCTGCCATGATTAGCCACATACCCATACACTCAGACCACCTTTTGAACTATACTCATGGCTCTGGCATATTCCATGTTGTTGTGCAGGACCTGTGATGCAGTAGCCTGGACTACAGGGAAACACATGTAGGAACTGTCAGGTCTTGTAGCCCATGCAGGTATGTCCCAAGGCCTGGGTAGCATTCTGCCATTGGCCAGAATGATACTGCAGTACAGGGACAAAAGGATTGTATTCCACAATTGTCTAGTGTACTGATGCAAGACAAAGGGTATCCAGTATCTGTCTGCCTGGGATAACATGGTTGACAGACCATGATGCTTTGCCAGACAGGGCCTGCATCTGTCACCCCTGGAAATCTGGATACTGCCTAGGGCTCATGCTTCCCCTATAGTGCCTTCATCATGCACAGTTCAAGTGAAGGTCCACTGCTGTTACAGGAACAGCCAAGCAATAAACTGCGGGAATCGTTACACAATAACACATGTCAGAAACACTATATGGACACACATATGTCAATCCCTAGCATGGAGAATATATCTGTGCAGTGGCTGAGACATGCTTCAATGCTCCAGAGAGCACACCTGCATGACCATGTTATAACACATACCTCGCCTTTTGCCCATTATCCTTTATTGGAACACACTGGCCGCAGGTGTGTCCATATTCCTGAAGGATATGTAGACCCCCACGCTAGGTGCACTTGCATAACTTCAGATGCGTTATGCTGAGCAACTACCTTTGTGCCAAAGTGGAATTCAAATTGCACCTTGTGACAGATCACCCACTATGCCGCAGATTTCCCAACTGTCATAATGTGCTGTAATGGGGAAGATTATGTCTGAGACAAAACCATAATAATGGCTACTCTCAACTATTCCATTATGAACTGGGAAGACTCCTCATGTACCAACACCTGAGCTCAATGTATGTTGGATTCAATCAACCCCAATGACCTGGATCACAGTAGTCACACAAACAGGGCTAACAGTATGCTACACATAGTCAGTCTCCAATGCCAATGTTATGTTTCCTAAAAGCAAAGTGGTGACTGTCATGGCACCCATGCAGATGGATAATGCATGTACAAATGCTGAATCCTACACAAATGAACTTTAAGCAGTCACATACATGCAGCAGTGATTGTGCCATTGAAATAGAACCAAGATTCAACCAAACACAAACAAGAAGGCAAACTTGTGATACCATGCTTTAAACTGTACCACAGAAGGTAGTAACTGTTGCAAGAGTTTACACACATGAGTGTAGGTGATCCCTGGTCAGCCTCAGTAAGATGCAGATACACCATATAAAACCACATAAAGCTACTGTGAAACTAATCAGCCACATATTATGAGGCCAAGCACAGAGCATTCTATAGCTGTGTCATTAATTGTAATGGCAATGACAAGACCTGCCGTGCTGCACAACACTATGGCAATGGAAGTACTACACCTACAGAAATAGCACCTGTTCATCCATATAGGGTCTTGGAGAACCTAAACCCACTCCCACCCCACCCACAACAGGTACACTTAGTAATATATCCATATACACTACAGAGCCCCTGTAATACCAACTACGCAGGTACAAGCTGCACTCTCTAAAGCCATACATACAGCTTTCATGGGACCTATCAACATCCCAGGGTGTCTCCTACACAAATGTAAGAACAATCTGCTATCCACATACACATCATGTTCAATCATAGCTCCATGTCAGGCTGTGTACACAATGAATGGTGCACAGCAGCAGTTATCACACCCCACAAAGGGGGAGACACCATTGATAATGGGAAATAGTGCATAACTACCCTGCTGAGTCTGGTCTGTAAGGCCATGAACCATGATCAACATATTTGATGTACTCAGTACAGATGTAGATGACAGTGGGGTTGATTCACACTGCATATCATGACCTTGCCAGGTCGTAGGACACCATCACCCATACTGTGTTCCAGCTGCACTCTGTAAACTAGGTGTATATTCCTATGTCACAGGAGTGGTTGGCAACTGGACTACTGGCAGAATCAACACTACAGAAGGTGTCTGACTAATGCACGCACATCAAACCAGTGCCAGCCACAGTAATACAGGGTTAATTTCTGGTACTCCCTGTCTTTGTTATCTATACCACACAGACTAACACAGAAGGCATCTGCCTATTGATGTTTGCAAATGACTATGAACTAGGAGGAACAGTTGACTCAATGTGTACTGCATTCAACATACAGAAGGGCCTTTGTGTGTCACGTGTGGTGTGTGATGCATGGCCACAATGTGACAGCTAAGTATTGCATTGTCATCCCCTATGTTAAAAACCCTGTACCCATGAACTACCACCTAGGCAGTTGTCAACATAATGGCAACTGTATGTGTATGGGATGCAGCTGGACAGTAGTCTTTCCTTTGATAGTTATTTCACCACACCAGTCAGGTAGTTGTATGTGGCACCCTTAATCATGACACGATGCCATCCAAGAATATAGAGATAATTGCTCAGCCATACTCAACAATCGTGTGACCCATAATAGATCACATATTTCCTTTAAGGGTTATTGCCCATTTGTAGATGGCCTACACTGCCCTTCCCAATCCCTAGCTCCACTATGTAGCATGCAGCCTACCCTCAATAAAGCCACATCCAACCCAGAGGTGTTGGACATGCTACACTTAACACATCCTGATCACAAATAAACACATACTTCATGAACATCCACCTTTCTAGTACAAGGATCACAACATGTCTGACAGATCTCTGTCCCATACACTTAACATATTCTTGCTATACTATGCATCCCTGTCCAGCAAAGCTGCACATCACCCCTCCCTGTGACATGGTGTGATGACAGCATGCCAAATATATCAGTAACCCTTTGGATCAGTTCTGTGGCACTGCTTGAACTGGCCACTGCAATGTACCTGTCTGTTGCCTACAGCTAGGTAACCTGTCTACCTAGGCTCATAAATGGCCCAGGGCATATAGCCTACTAGATCACTATGACCATACATGCTATAGTTGATATCCAACCCTGCAAATACCATCAGGCTAGCTATTGTCCCATGTGTTACACATGTGCAACACAGGCAATACATGGTAGGATGCTACACAGCTGTAGAGTGCCAAGTAGGTGTATATGGCAAATCACATACATGCTTGCAAGTCTGCAGGGTCACAGGTCATGTCCCTAATGGCTATGTATGACTATATATGTGAGATATACACAGCATTAAGGTCGATTGCATTAATGTGAACACATCCAGGCATGTGCTGATAGGTAAAGACACCAGTACATGCAAACAGACATGCCCATGTCACAACAATATTCACATGGAGTATGAGCAATGTCATCATATGACACACACATATATGGCGACAACATCACATCACCAGTAAGTGTCAAATATGTGTGACTTATACATGTCAGTGGTGTTAATGTCATGTAGATTTGCAAAGACTTATTTGTAATTTTAATAAATGTGATACACATGTATGTTCAGCTGCACTTCTGTACTTCTCTGTGAGTTACTTTAACCTGTCTTCATTATTATGTCTTCCAGGTATGCCATGTAGCAGGCTGCCAGCATACACCCGCTTGGAGGATGAGGTCCTCGTCCCATACCTCCTCGACAACCATACAACAATCTTCAGCAATGTGCCACAGGATGCACAGCAGCGGGATGCCCTGTGGGAGGAACCCTGCAGGAGGGTAAATGATGTTGGTGGTCACATTCGCCCTATTAGCAGGTGTGCTAACACTGCACTGACCTCATAAGATTGGCAATACAGCGTGCTAATGCAATCACCATGGAACAAGGTGCAACAGGTGGAGGGCCACTCACCTAGCCCCCACTCACACGTACCGAGGAGCTACTGGCCAACCTGGAGACACCTGCAGACCTCCATCCACAAGCTTTAGCTGGTATTGTGGAGGTGGGTGTCTCTCAAACACCGAGCCTGGAGTTGCCTGGTAAGTCAGTACTGCACATATAACAAAACTATATTTCACATAGTTACATGTGTTACTGTACAATATGCAATGTAACATCAGATGCAGGGCATGTATGCACACATGCCACATACTATAGTCTGCTACTCTATGTATGCACAGATGTGCATACTCCATAGTATAGTGTATTGTACTGGCTTATGTGCTAACATGGACATTGCACCCTGTAGCTTTCACACAGGTGTAGATAATGATCTTACTGCTGTGACACTCCTGTTAAGGTACCTCTGGTGTTTTGCAGTGACAGCAGCCTGTGTCAGGTGAGATTGTTATTATTTACCAGGCTTGATAATGTGCAGATCATATTAATTGCATGTTATCTGCCATAACACACGTACATATAATGTATGGTGGTCCTGTTAACAGACACTGGTCAGACCTGCAATGCATCACAGTGGTTACCCATGTGAAACAATTGAAGACTATATGAAACGCCTACATTAAACCTTCCAAACTGTCATTGCTAGATGTGTGGACAACTGTGAATACAATGGTGGAGGTGTGTTTCACTGTAGGGACAGGTACTACATATCAGCATTACACATGTTGGGAATACAAACAGTACTGTACAGAGAGCATATGTGTGCACACACTCTAAATGTGTTGGAGCTGGAGTATAACTGGCCCGCAGGATACACCCTTGTGGATTATACCCTTGTTATGAATGTCACACAATATCATGTGCTATCTGACATGTCCATGACATGTAATGGGCTGACTGCAACACTGCTCAACTTTCCTGTAAAACATGATGTCTCACATCCCATACATACCACTCTTTGTCTGCATAACCCTGTCCTCAGTGGAGCATATGACATCTATGGGTGTATGTCATATGGGATAACACTGACATGTGAAATAAGATGGCCATCACAACCATTGGACAGAACATGTGTACACATGACCATGGAGGATGGCCAGAGACATGAAGCAACATACACACACTAGAAGTGATGTACATGTGTGTACACCCTGTTGTACATTGGCTTGACACAATGCAACTATGGCCTTTGTGTAATGGTGATATTGCAGATGTGAAACACTAAACATCATACAGGCCTGTGCACAGCTTGTGTAGGCATAACATGAAACCACCACATAACATGACTTGAACATTTTGAGTGTGTCATGACATGAAAGCATTCACCTTTACAGTATCCAAATATATACATGTGTTGCACAACATAAACATACAACCTCATCAGGTCACAGATATAGTACATTCACCTTGCTGGTGTCAGACATCACTGTCATGCCTGCTCCTCATGTGTGTGAGGTACACAGATGGCATGTGGGACATAGAATACTGCTAAGTTAGCCATGTGTGGGCATAGTTGCCAGGCATCAGTAATATGGTTGCATATGTGCAGGGGTGTCATCCGTATACCCTTCTGTGACCTGTGTCACACATTCCACATTAGGGTTTAGTGTCTTTGCACCTCAGTGACATGGGTCACATTCCACATTAAATATGTATTGTATGTGAACATAGTCATAGCTATGAACTGTGTCAGTAACTCACACTGTATAACAATTGTGCAACCACATGGTGCCCTGCAATGGCTATGCACATCAGTTCAATGTGTAGTATGTCACTGCACATTTGTAGGGGGGACAGACAACATTGCGTCAGCTGAAGGCCCATGTTAGTGTAACACATCACTGCATTGGGACACCATTACCATACTGTAGATTGGAAAGGACATCATTGTGTTACACATGTATGCATGTCATTCAACAAGTCAGCAGAAGACATGTCATACTACATGTGATTGGCAAGGTCAGATGCCATACATCAGACCAGTGTGCTGTAAACCTGTGCTGGTCTGTGCCACCATTGCAAAGTAGGGACAGCCATTTCAAACATGTGTGTACAGCCACAGGCACAATGTCTGTAGACTCAGCTCAGGAATAGGCGGAATAATGTTGAACAGACATGCACTGCTTTGTAGGAGATATGCAAGCTAGGGCTCAGGCAAACATAGTATTCAGTCGACATACCCTTCTGCTCATGTCCTCACACATAGGGGCGGTGGCCAACACAAAGCATCAGTGGCAGATGTACAAAGGTCAGTGATGGTCTGTTAACATGTGGTGTATGTTGCACACACCATGGCAATGTGGTGCAATGGTGCAAAGTGCATGCATTGTGTTGCAGGTATGGGGCGTAGGCTACAAATACAAATGGAGCAATACAGGTATGCATGCTAACCACCACTATAATTGTGTAAGGTGCGTGCCATCTGCTATAACACATGTATGCTGTTGTGTGCAACTCAGAGATGTATGATAACTACCACTATAATTGTCTAAGCTGAATGCCATCAGCCATATCACCTGCATGTAGCATGTGTCTGTGTGTGCCTGTGTGTGTGTGTGTCTGTGTGTGTGTGTGTCTGTCTGTGTGTATGTCTGTGTGTGTCTGAGTGTGTGTGTGTGTGTGTGTGTGTGTGTGTGTGTGTGTGTGTGTGTGTGTGTGTGTGTGTGTGTGTGTGTCTGTGTGTGTGTGTGTCTGTGTGTGTGTGTGTGTGTGTGTGTGTGTGTGTGTGTGTGTGTGTGTGTGTGTGTGTGTGTGTGTGTATGTGTGTCTGTGTGTGTGTGTGTGTGTGTGTGTGTGTGTGTGTGTGTGTGTGTGTGTGTGTGTGTGTGTGTGTGTGTGTGTGCGTGTGTGTGCATGTGTGTGCGTGTGTGTGTGTGTCTGGTATAACTTGTAATGTACAATTCTTGTCTTTCCCTCACTGGTGTTGATGTAGGTGCATTGCCCTCCTGTGGTCCACCTGATGTTAGTGTCCCCACAGAGTCTAGCAGTGATGATTATAGTATGACTGAGGTACAGGCATGGTTGTCAAGGGCTGAATCTGTGCCATTGGTTGCCATTCCACCTGTATCCCACTCATCCTCGCACACAGTTCCCCTGCCTACACATACCCCATCACCACTGGCCATAGAGGAAGGACAGTTGGCAGGTGGTAGCATGGAACAGGGAAGTGTGCAGACTATAGAAGGTGTGCCTGCACACCATGATCCCAGTCAACTGACTGGTGATGTCCCACACAGTTATGTACCCAGCACTGCTCATAGGAGGACCACTGGCCAACATGCCCCTGCGAGACAAAGCACATCAGCTGGAGTCACCAGATGCATGTTTCAGGCTGTATTGGAGGCACAGGCACGTGCTGAATGGCACAACAGAGAAGGTCTGAGGCTTCAGAGGGCTGCTGTCCATTCATTAACTGACAACATCCACGCACTTGCAAATGCTCACCATCATCTCGCAGATGTTTTGGACAGACAATTGGGTGACATGGTGGGAGTCCTTGACCATGTCATGTCAATCCTTGAGCATGGAATGTCTGTGCTGGAACATCTGGTGGGAGTGAGGCATCAGGTACGTGGACGTAGGTCAGCTACATCACCTGTTGAAGGTCTACGTGAACATGCTACTGCACATTCCCGCTCTCATAGTGGCGGTAGCAGCAGCAGTGCAGCTGGTGCTGTGCAGTCCACACCAGGACACAGCAGGCCACATGCACGTGGTCCTGGATGGTCCGAACAGGCACACGATTCAAGTGGACATGTGTCATCAGACAGTACCCAATCTCGACCTCTGCCTGGTAGTGCCCATGCAACCCCTGGCAGGCACAGGTCACGTGGCCGTGGCCAGACACCGTGAACTGTGACACCTGTCTTGTACAGTCTGCAGCTGTCAATAATACCCCTGTGTAGGCCAGCCACATGGCAGACCTGTGTGCATGCATAAACACACACACACCGGAAACAAATGTTGGGCACCTCAACACACACACGCATAACATCCACACATGCCCAATGATATCACAGGCCCTAACGCGCACACATGATGTCATCCAATGGCGCAGCCTAGGCCTCTGGCAAACATTATCGCCCTGTGCATATGATGGTGCCTGTGCCACATCCTTGTCATCCAAACCATCGGTGCAGGAACATGCTCATATGGTCTGATGCACAGGGTGAACATACTAGGTAGACTATTGTAGATTAATATTGTTGAGTAGTGTTGACAGGCAGCAGACATACCATGTATTACAGTTTTAGAATGCATTTTGTACATTTGACAGTATGTATCATGTGTAACAACACTAACAGCATGTTGATTTTGACATTCTGCCTTCCTCTTTCAGGTGTAGTTGCATGTGCCGGGGGATGTCGGTGTTTGCGGTTGGTGTCCCATATATACATGTTGACTACTCACAGGTCTGTATGACAATACCTGCATGCACTTTGTAGCTTCCACATCACAGTTATAATCTCCCATGTTTCAATTATGTTTACTGTTCTAATGATCCAAGAGCATGATAGCTGTGTAGTAAGCTACTGTGTTCAGAGCCATCGCATCCATAGTGGGTGACATCACAGGTATAGTTACCTGGAGCAGGGAGGAGGTAAAAGAGTGGTATGGCGGATGACAAGGGTAGAGGCCAGTTGAAATAGTGGCTTCTCATTGGGAAGCAGTAATGCCCAGTGCCATGACAGCATGCAAACACAGACACACCCACACACTCAGGGATTCACAGACACAGTAACACACACTCTGACACATGCACACACAGTTGCCAGTGTTCGGATGAGAACCCCTGCCTATGTGCATATCATCATTATAGCATTACACAATTAAAAGATGCTCCACAGAGATTACACATGTACAGGTAGTCAGAATGGCCTAAGATCAAGGACATCGACAGGGATACTACAGTGCAGTGAGTGTATATGGAGAGGGGGGTTCATCAGTAGGCTATGTAACAACAGGTCACACCCCAGGGTGTACATGTTAACAGGCAGTTAGAATGCCCTTCTAAGACTGATGATATCAACAGGGATACTAGATTGCATTAAGTGGATGGGGGAGGGGGCATTAACATTTCACTATGGTAAAATACAGCCTCACTCCAGGGACCGGACAGCCATACACATGGACAGCCATACATACACACACACACACACACACACACACACACACACACACACACACACACACACACACACACACTGTGACATTCACAAAGATATACACCTATGTCACACACATAAAGACACTTGACATGTGTGAGGTTCAACCACCCGCCTATGCCTTTCTTTCTACACTTCACTCTGTACTGATGTCAACAACAGTGTTGAGGAGAGTGAAAACATGTGGGGATGTATTCCCAACCATACGTGACATATAGGGACACACACACACATCCACACGTGCCAGTACTGTGAATCAAATACCTGCCTATCTCATGATAGGTATTACAGAAGTACAGCACTATCGCATTTGCTACAAAGCTTACTGACTCTTTCCTTTGCCAACTGTGCTATTATATGCACAATATATGCACAGGGGAGATATTACTGTTACAGATGTCAAGAGGTTTGCCTTCAGTGTCACCCTTACTGCATTGTACATTGTCTGTCTTTCACTTCAATTAACAAAACCTGAAATTAGCAGTTACACAGGTTATTGTAGGAATGGTTGTAATACACCAGTGAGCTGTCCTCAGTAATCATTCATCTTCAAAGTAGCCCCACCCCTTAATAGTCATGTCCAAACATCTGTCCATACCTCATGTACAGCTTACTGTACTTAGATCATATCACCATATACAGTTGGCAATGTTGAGGCTGTATTGCAACAGCATGATGTACTAAGACAACAGTCACCTTCAAACATCAGACACTGCACACACATGGAATCTACACAAACATCAATACATGTACACATATGCAGTTTACATCAGTAAGTGCACGAGCAGGTCAAGAGGATACATTGCACACCTTCCCAACGCCATGTGTGAAACATAGCCAAGTATTACACCATAATGGATGTTGTATTCATGTACTGGTAGGACACAACCACCTTCACAAAGTAGCCAAGTGTACATATATGACAACAGCACCTATCAGCAAGACACACAGCATTATTCCATGTCATGCTCCTACAAACTGTTACTTGACAGTGCCATGGTGAAGCCAGGGCACTGTAATGGTCAACAGTGAGCACATCATATTTGCCACACACATCTCATGTTTACTGGAAGAGTGCCAACAATGTGCTTTGTTAGGCTAGTCAGTACACTCATTCAAGCATGTGTGAGGTCTTTGGCATGTAAATATCTCACCCCAGCATGTACCAGCTATTGTGTTACTAAGGCTAATGTCCAGACAGCACACAGCATGCATGGCTTGCAGTTGTTGACATGGGGTATATGTAGGAGATGTGGCCACACATGGCTGTACATGTCATGAACATGTCACATGTGACTACTCAGGAACATACAGAGCAGAGCTGGATTTCCCTGAGTCTGTCAATACAGGCCTTGTATAGGTCCTATGATCCTGTTATTTGGGTATGTTTGTAGGCATTGTATTAGGTGGACATGTCTAATGACATACATGCCACATGGGGTGTTGTATGATATGATAGGTGTCATGGGTGACCAGTAGAGAGAGAATATTACCTCTGTTAACATAGATATCAAACCTTATGTGCTGTTAGCATGCTATCTGCCACATGCATGTGTGTAATGACTGTAGTCACCTGTATGTAGAAAGGATAACGAAAGCTATGGTAATGTCATTTATGTTGTATGAGTGTGGGATGTACATATCCAGGGCAGGTACAGTTAGGTCATATCCAACCACAAGGGTGTTGTTTACTGGTGTACAGCAACAGTCAACTGTGTTAATGCTGACAACATCCGAGGGACCCTGGTATGTGTACAACTGAGCTGGTTACAAACAGTGGTATTATTGCATTGCATAACACATTATGCAGCTGTGTCTGTACATGGGTACTTTGCACAGCTGATGTAGGCCTAGGTACATTCCACCAATCGGAGGTTATCTGGTGGTCTACCATACTATGTCATACCACATATGGATGTGTGTTGGCAGTCTGGGGACAAGCTGGTGGAGGTATAGGAGGATACAACCTAGAATGCAACATTTGCCACTGTCACCTGTACCTGACTCATCTTTGATGAGTTATGTTGGAGTAGTGGTCTTTACATGTGAGTAGCCTTTATGAATATGTGGACACCACCACCTGGAATGATCCATACCACTGTTATGGCCCACATGTCTGGATCTGAGTTATATGGTGGTAGTGCAATTGTGCACTACAGAGCCATCAGCCAGGAGTTCCTCACCGCACAGATGTCAGTATTCCCCATTGTAGGTTCTACATTGAGCAAATGGATTACTAAAGCCACACATCTAGCACTGGTAAGCATAAGCATCCAATTCAATTGCCTTGTAGGTGTCATGGTGTTACTTTTGTGTGTAGGACATTTGCCTTGGAATGCGGCTATATGGGTAAATGCAACCTAGGTATTATCCACACATACGTGAAACATGGATGCATGTGCTCTGTGTCGAAGGCTTGTCATTCAGTCATGACAGCCTGGAATGACAGACACTGGACAACCTCATAATAACAGCAGGACAGTGGCTCATTGTTTTGGTCTAGCAGTTGCCACTCATACCATGACATCACTGCAGGTGGCAGTAATGTGCTTGGTAGCAAATTCCTCATGTAAGGTGATGGATAGCAGCAGAAATTGTGTATACAACCAATGTGAGATATACTTAGGGTAGCAGTCCTGCCAATAATGACAACTACTAACACAACCGGGAGAGGTCATCTTGACACCAGCACCTCAGTACCATTACACAATGTGGCTCACACATTATGCTTGCACATGCCACTATTCCATGTATAATACCACTGTCCACAACCTGCTATCAATGTATGCCTTTCGGGGCAGCAAGGTGTGTGACACATGCTGTAGGTAGCATCCGCCTGTGTGTCCCAGTCAACCTATTGTCTGTCACGTCCACACATGCATGATTGTGTATACTTAACATATATATGTCAGTACTTCATGTACATGTATGCATGTGTATCACACAGCACAGACACAGATATATCATTTACGGGCCACATACAGGTATCAAGTAGTAAACCAGCATGATGTGCATATATACTGACAGGTAAGATGTACATAGCTGTAAACCTGTGTGTTTACAATAGGAGTCAATTACAACGTGTTCTGTAAATGTAAGTGTATGAGCATGCACACTGTGGCCTTCTGTGGTTAGAATCGGAGTGTATCCCAAACAGCCCGGACTAAGTGAATGAGCATACCCACTGCCACCTTGTGGAATTTGAGTCAGTGCATCCAACAAGCCCTTTGTTACTAAGTGCATGAGCATGCCCAGTATAACCTTGTGTAGTTGTAGTCATAGTGCATCCCAAATGGCCCTGTGCTACTAAGTGTATGAGCATGCCCACTGTAACCCTGTATAGTGATAGTAGTTGTCCATTCCACAGATGGGCATACTCCAGTTCAGGTTCCTGTTGTGCTACAACTATACCACTCAGGCCTACCTATGTACTACCTGCAGATGATGTGTCTTGTTTGTGCATACAGGTTGTGATGGACACCTACTTTAAACCCACAGGTTTACAGCTATGTACTTTATGACTGTCAGTCTCCCTGTTGCTGTCCTCAATCTTAGAAAGGCATTCTGACCGCCTTGGGGTGTGTAGTTTCTGTGGCATGTCTCATAACTGCATAGTACTATAATAGTGATCTGTAGATAGGCAGGAGTTCTGATCCCACCACTGGCAACTGTGTGCATGTGTCTGTGTGTGTGACAGCAAATGACTGAGTGTGTGTGTCAGCAAATGGCTGAGTGTGTTTGTGTGTGTGTGTCTCAGCAAATACCTGAGTGGGTGTGTCAGCAAATGACTGAGTGTGGTTGTGCGTATGTATTTGTGTCTGCATCCTGTCATGACAGTGGGTTTTGCTGCATTCATAGGTTCATAGGTTCATAGGTTCATACTAGGCTATCTGCCCAAGGGCATTTATAAGCCTAGCCCATAGTTATGTGGCTTTCGCCACCCCTTTAGTTTGAATAAAAACTATGCCTATCATTTTTCTGTGCCTCTGTCAAGCAGTGACACTGAAGTAATCCCTGGGGTATATCTGCAATCTCCCATCCATTGGTCAAGATTCCTCTTGAACAAGGCCAGCGAGGTGCTCTGCCTCACATGTACCGGGATTTTGTTCCACAGCATAGGGAGTCTCTGGGTGATGAATCTGTCCCTCCAGCATGTTCTATTTATAACCGTGTCAAGGTTTAAGTCTCCCGCCCTTGTGGTTCTGAGGGATCTAGATTTTCTGAGGTGAAGCATATTCATCAAATCTGGGTTTGACATGGCCTTATATGTCAGGCACAGGTCACCTCTGAGCAAGCGGTATGAGACTGAATAGAGCTGGAGTTCTTTCAGTCGGGCAGCATAAGACATATTTTTGAGACCCTTTATCCTTTTGGTGAGGAACTTTTGGGGCCTTTCAAGCTGCAGCAGGTGTCTGGTCAGATACATTCGAACGGGCATTGTACTCAATCATAGGTCTAATGAGTGATGAGTACAGGGGACGATGACCTCCCTTGATCTAGATGTGAATCCCTTGATGATCAGGTGGGGGATATAGAAGGTTTTCCTAACTACTTTAGCAACATGAGTGTCAAACGAAAGGCTACTGTCAACTTGGGTCCCCAGATCCCTGATGACTTTCTGTGCTCAGTGGATTGCCACCTATATTGTAGCTAGGGGTAACCTTGTTTTTCCCAAAGGGTATGACTATGCATTTTTTGGTGTTTAACTTCAGGCCATGGCTCTGGCACCAGTTATCCGTTTCTGAGGCCCTTCTGGAGGATATCTGTGTCAGATGTGTTTTCGACTATGGCGCCCAGTTTGCAGTCATCTGCAAACTTTGTCAGCCATAACCCTCCTGTGTTTGCTTGTACTTCAGAAAAGTAGATGCCGAACAAGAGTGGACCCAGGACTGAACCCTGTGGGACACCACTTGTGACAGGCTTTGAGTCTGACATGGCTCCAGCAACTTTGACCCTGTGGGTTCTGTCACTTAGCCAGTTTGCAACCCATCTTGTGATGTATGGGTTTACATTCAAGCTGATGAGTTTTTCGATGATACCTGAGTGGGGTATTGTGTCGAAGGCCTTTGCCAGGTCGAGGTAGGCTGTATGGACTGCCTTTCCTCATCAATGGCCTTGGTGACTGTCTCAAAAGTCAACCAAGTTTAAGAGGCAGGATCTGCCTTTGACAAAGCCAAACTGGGTTGGATCCAAAGTCTGCAAGTTCCTGTGTCTTTATTTATGAGTTCCATTATGATCCTCTCCATTGTCTTGCAGATAAGGCTTGTCAAGCTAATGGGGCGGTAATTTCCAGGGTCTGTGGAGGCACCGCCTTATGAAGTGGGACCACAGTTGCCGTGCGCCACTCCTTGGGTAAGGATCCTGAGGTAAGGCTAAGATTAAAGAGCTCTCCTAACTGCAGGTTTAATCCCTTGATCTGTTCATGAAGCACCCAGCCGGGGACACCATCCGTCCCATGGATGCTGTGTTTTTGCCTTAGTGAGGGCAGTTCTCACCTGGGCGTTGGAGATGTTTGGGGGCTACAATCCTCTGGAATAGATATCTCTCCTTTTGGGGGAGGGGAGAAGTTTGCACTGAACCTGTCAGCCAGTATGTTAGCAATGTGTGTAGGTTCAGTAATTTTCACATCATTTTGAACTAATTCTGAGCATATCTGGGAGTTTCCTCCTAGGTTTCTAACATAGCTAAAGAAGGCCTTATGATTGTCTTTAGATTCCTTGGCGATTTTTCTCTCAAAATTTGCCTTGGATGATTTTATGAGAGCTCTTAGTTTTTACTTATAATGATCAAAGGTGTCTTACCTTTCAAGGATTTTGCTCTATCTTGTAGTAGCTTCCTCCTTTTGTTGTAGAGCTTGTTTATGGCTGGGGTCCACCAGACTGGATGCTTGCCTTTGGTACAGAGAGTCTTAGTTTTGTTTGGGATTGCCTGATCCATGCAGTCCTGTAGGTGCTGGTAGAAGGCATTTGTAAGTGATTCAGTGGTTTGAGTAATGTTTACCACTGGCTCAGGGGCCTTAAAGGAGACCACACTAGTTTTTAGAAGTGTGAAATCGGCTTTTGAGCAGTTTTTCACTGTGGTCTTTTTTGTTTCAGGTGGGGCGGGATGAGGACCTCCAGCGAGATTAGTTTATGATCTGATCTCACCAGTGAGGGTATACTTCTGGTGTTGAACATTTTGATCCCATGTTCGTGATGATGAGATCAAGTATGTTTTCTCCTCTTGTGGGGATGGTGACTAGTTGTTCCATGGCATTTGAGTTTATGAACTCCAGGAATCTTTGGGTTAGAGTGTTCGGGCTTGAGTAGTGTTCCCAGTCTATATTAGGGTAGTTGAAGTCACCTAGTATGATGGTGTTTGGAGATACATTTATCCCCTCCAATGTTTTCAGGAAGGCCATGTGAGGTTCCTGAGTTTGAGAGGGTGGCCTGTAACATGCTACAAATTGCAGAGCAGTCTTGCCTATGGTTAATTGCACCTGGATGGTCTCCAATGCATCGTGCGTTGCCACCAACCTTGAGGTGTGGGTGTCCTTTATGAATATAGACACCCCCCCTCCTTTCTTGGTGTTGTCCGGATTTTGGGGCCGGAACGCATGATATGAGGTGAAACCTGTTAGTGCTGTGGTGCTCTCAGGAGCCTTGAACCAGGTTTCTGTCACAGCACAGACATCGATGTTCTCCATATTGAGAAGGGCCTCGAGTGCGTGCATCTTGAGATTGAGACTTCCAAAGAGATACAACCTTTTGCACTGGTCTTTATCCTTGTCAACTGCTAAACCCCTCTCTTCCCCCCTCCTCACTGCAAGTAATCAGTCCTGTGATGTCACCCAGCTCAGAAGTGGAATCAGAGTAAGTGTAATTGTATGTGTTCTGTGGCACAAACCCCAACTGCATACCACTGTACTAGTTACCTTTCCATAGTCAAGACGTGTATGCACAACACTGGCAAGGGTGTGCGTGTTTGTGTGTGTGACTACCCTGTAGCCAGGCATACACATGTGTAATGTCTTTAAGCACACCTTGGTAGCCATCTGTGGTGACTGGTGTCTACAAAGTATTACATAGTTAGGAATGGTAACGAATACACAGTCAAGCACGACTACAGTTGTGCATGTTATTTTTCTGTGCCACTGTCAAGCAGTGACACAGAAATGATCGCCGGGGTGTAAGTCCATACCCATCATTCCCCCACCCAAACTCCACAATCCCCAGGGTAGATTACATTAGCCATCATTCACCACCCCAAACTCCACATACATAACAACCATCCCTTCTCTGGTGAACTGATTAAGATTTAAATGTTATAACACAAGAGATGCCTCTGTTTTATATACATGTCAGTTCCTTTGGAACCATTCTGTGTCACAAAGAGTGTTCAAACATGTATATATATATATATATATATATATATATATATATATATATATATATCTATATATGTATATATATATATGTATATATATATATATATATATATATATATATATGTCTGTGTATATATATATATATATATATATATATATATATATATATATATGTCTATATATATATATATATATATATATATATATATATATATATATATATATCTGTGTGTACACATCCCGTTGGTACATATATATCTGTATATATACAGATGTACACTTGTCTTTGTTGTTTCACAGAGTACATTACATTCAAGGGTACTGTACATATGTACACAAAATGACTGTCCCATTTGTTTTCAGTACTGTGAAATACCTGTAGTAAGATGTGCATTATAAACTCAATGCCACATGTATGCAACCCAAATGGCTTAGTGGTACATCCAGTGACCTCAGTGTGCATGATCCAGGGTTCAAGACCTGCGAGCCTTGTTGATACTGTCAATTAGGACTGAATAAGGCAGTTATAAGCGGGTGTTAATGTGTTTTCGTGACAGTAAGTAGCGGGTACACGCAGGTAACAGACATGCACAACTCACAGTGCACTTGAAATGCCCTTCTTTAGCAATCCTGCTGATGTCACCCACCTACGAATACACCTCTGGGATTGCTGTTACCCAGTAATCTCCATGGCACGTGCTGTAACTGCGTAATGCTGTAGTATGGTAAACTAGTTTGTTAGGTGTTCTAATCCCAGGCAGGCGAACTGTGTGTGTGTGTGTGTGTGTGTGTGTGTGTGTGTGTGTGTCTGTCTGTCTGCGAAAGAAACAATGCTTTTTAGAGTATGCACACTCTTTACAATTCACATGCTCACCTTTGGCAATCCTGTGATGTCATCCACCTAGAAATACACCTCTGGGACTACTGTAACCCAGTATTCTCCGTAGCGCATGCTGTAACTGCGTTTTGCTGTAGTGTGATAAACTAGTTAGGTAGGGGCTTTATTCCAAGACATGCCAACTGTGTGTGTCTGTCTGCCTGAGAATGTAGCAATGCTTTTTAGAGTATGCACACTCTTTACAATTCACATAACCACCTTTGGCAATCCTGCTGATGTCACTCACCTAAAAATACACCTCTGGACTTCTGTAGCCCAGTAATCTCCGTAGTGTATGCTATAGTGTGATAAACTAGTTAGATAGGGGTTCTATTCCAAGACAGGCCAACTGTGTGTGTGTGTGTGTGTGTGTGTGTGTGTGTGTGTGTGTGTGTGTGTGTGTGTGTGTCTGTCTGTCTGTCTGCGTGAGAAAGGTTCAATGCTTTTTAGAGTATGCCCACTCTTTACAATTCACATAACCACCTTTGGCAATCCTGCTGATGTCACCCACCTAGTAATACACCTCGGGGACTGCTGTAACCCAGTAATCTCTGTAGTGTATGCTGTAATTGCATAATGCTGTAGTGTGATCAACTAGTTAGGTAGGGGTTCTATTCCAAGACATGGCAGATGTGTGTGTGTGTGTGTGTGTGTGTGTGTGTGTGTGTGTGTGTGTGTGTGTGTGTGTGTGTGTGTGTGTTTGACAGTCAGAGCCTGTGTGGAGGTGGCTGTGAGTGTCTAATCACTGGACATGTTGGGAAGTGGATTTTGTAGTTTTCCTATATAGTGTCCGTATTATATGTCACAGTGTCCACCTCACAAAGAGTACAGATGTCAATCAGCCAAGGGACTGTGTTGGCAAGCCATACCCCTACATCTGGCAAAAGGCCTGGTGAACAAAGTATGCAACCCTACTATTATCCGGAATACGTTCTGAACCCATGTGTCATATGCAAATACACTTGCCTAGAATATCCCACTATGTTGCCAGTACCCTGCACATTGATGACAGATAGTAGGCATGGTGTGATTGCAGTGGGCTGCAGAGGGCATGGCACCATGTCCAGCAGTGCAAATAGGCACATAATTGTGTCTGCGTGTGGGGTATGATGCTCCCAACCACAGTCAGACCCAGTATAACTCCCATTGGCATACCGACTGATGTCAGACACATTCACAGGCCCTAGCACATAGAACCTCCGGATATCCCCCTGTGGTGCATGTAGTACCTGTGCATTACTGCAGTGTGGCAAACTAAGTAGTTAGGAAGTGTATTTGTGGGCCTGGCAAAGTGTGGCAATGTGTCCGAGTCCCTTAGAGAGTGTGGTTGTGTTGACAATGACATCCGTTCATGTGGACAGCCATGTGTGTTACACCTAATGTATGTCTACTATATCTCTGTTGCAGATGTTGCTCACCAGCATACATATATGTTCTTACAGCACATCAACATGTCAGCTTTGTGGCACATGGAGTAACTGCATGCACTTGTAATAGAATGGCTACTCAGTCAGGGCTTCAAACCTCTGCACTGGTAGGTGTGTGACAGACGATGTTTAGGTTTTAGTCTCCAAGCCCTTCTCTGATGTACTTTGCCTCTGTCTGTCCCTCCCACACACTCTTTGGTGGATGTGGAGTTGTACACCTGCTCAGTAGCAGCTTGTGTTTCGCAAGTGATGGTCATGATCAGGCGATGGCCTATGCACCTATTGCAGTCCTCCTCTAGCTCATTGCATGTGGAACAGCTGTGGTGATGTTCCCATAGGCAATCACATGGAAACACAGTACAATATCTAGGAACATCATGTTGGTGTTTTCCCATGACAGTCGCTGTGAGTGGAACCTGGATCTGGTGTTTGGTAAATGGTATCACAGATGATATCTGGATATTCCTCAAACAACATACACAGTGGAAAATAGCCTAAAGACAGGATGGTGATGTGCCAGACATGACTACAGCATGTAAGTGTAGCTATACTTCATTGAGACTACTGCCAGTTTAACAAGTTTTGTGTGGTAATGGCTATTCTGCATGTTTTAAAACTGACAAGACAGTGTTCTGTTTGTGATGGAACCCCCATCTGTAGGGCCATCTGTGGACTGGTCAGTGTGTGGAACCATTTGTTTCCTGTGTTACTCACTGAGCACACATCTGTGAACTGCAGAAGCATAGTGTGAGGATTGCAGTCAGTACATGGTGATAGTGATGAGAGTTACTGCCATCGCATCCCTGATTGGACATATGTCACATGAAACAGTGGTATGACAGTCACTGTCTGAAGTTCTCAGTGACATGCCAATAATGGGCCACTGTTCATAGCTGCATTTACAAGACTTCTACACTTTGTACAGAAGTCATGCAGTATATATGCATGTGTTTTACTCCCTCTGCAAATGTATACCATCTGTTGTGTTGGGTTGATGGTCATATCTATGCATGCTGTTATAAGTACTCCTGAATGCTCTTGACTATTACTAAGCCATATCTGTGTTAAAACTGCAACACCATAGGCTGTATGGGTTTGGAGGTCCCGGCAGAGCCTCCTGTCCCACTGCAGCTGGCCATGGCACTGGGCACCAGCACATCTGGCGCTCAGCCTTATACCTCCACCTCTGTTGGCTCTGCACCACCTTCTGGTGGAACTGCCACTGAGAATGGGGCTTGTCCCCCCTGGGAGCAGGTCCAGACAGGAACTTGTCCGCTGTCATACAGTACCAGACATGGTGCGTAGGGGGCTCAATAAGGGGTTTTGAGGCCAGATACACCAGCTCAAGGGCAGAGTGTCACATTTACAGGGTGAGCCTGCCCCACCTAGACAGCCCCCAGCACAGCCACCTTTGCGGCTGTTTTGGTGCAGTGGTGGCTGCCCATGGCTGGGGACCTCCGTCCCACTGTTCCCATGGGCTTGTGACTGCCAAACACCACTCCCCGTCCAAGGTGTATCCCCCCACATGTGTCATATACCAACCCTGTATGCTGTCTTGTCTGCCATCCTACCCAACCTATCCTCCACAAGCATAACTACTCTCCTTCCCCCACATCCCACTCTCTCACTATGGAAACAAAAGGCCAATCAGTTCCTAAAACAAAATTTGCCCCATACATAGCTGTCCATTTCACACACGTGTCCACTGAACACATGTAACCTTTTAATATGCATCACAACATACTCCAGTTGTCCTCACCCCTGTCTCTCAGGCACACGATCCTGGTATGCACATGACTCCTAAAGGTTCTAGGTACATGTGATGCAGACAACCCCATTGTACACACGGCACTACCGGTCCCTCTATGGTTACCCCATTTACCTTTTTCATGATGATGATGTCACACACAGCACATTGCAAGAGTACTATTCTCACATAATGATTGGACAGGAACTGTTGTGTTAATGTAAATAAAATGCACAGAGTGATGTATTTGGCCAATGTCCAAATATTTGTGTGTATTAATGACACGTCTGTCTTAGGGAGTCTTGATATTACATAAGACAACACCACTACATAATACAGGCATTGCTGGTGTTTCCCTTTTCATTTCTTTCTAATGCTTTGTTGTCACATGGGATGTTCTTGATATATCTATATATATGTATGTATCTATATCTGGACATAAACACACACACATACATCTACACGATGGAATACATTTCCTATACTGTTGAATGACTATGCTGGATGATATGATGATAACATCCGATGTCTGTATATCTGCCATGGCTTAGTAGTAAATCACATTAGCTGTGTGTGCAGGGTCCTGGTTTCGAGCCTTGCACAGGCCATTTATTTTGTTGCTGGCCAGAACAAGGCTGTTGGATACGGAGTGATTAAGGCATATTAAAGCAGTTGTGAGCGGGTGTGCGTGGGTTTGCGTGGAGCTAAGCAATGCTAACCTCCGATTACAGTTTCTTATACTCATTTAGCCTCTGCATTGCTTCACCAGTGTAATAATCGCATACTGGCGGCCAAACAGGATTACACCCGCTTGCTCCCACACTTGCAAATGCACTGCATTTGGTGTTAGCATCTGACACTCACACCCCTGGGTGGGAGTGAGGACTACAATATCACCTTGTGATGCCTATTACATTGGATTACATTCCTACAGTATCGGGAATGGATGCCGATTAGGCAAAAGCATGCCGTTCGACTGTATGGAATCCGCGGCCTGTCCAGAGTTCGATTCATATTATTGGTGTCTTCCTTTTACAATCTGCACCTGTCTGGCTAATACATGGGAACTGACACTCTTCAATACAACCAAGTAATTGAGTTTGGAACCCACATCCTTCAGCCGAGTCATACTACTGCATACCTATTATTCTATCATCTTTCTAAGGTTGTAAGTGGAATTTGTGCTTTCTGTCCCTATCAGACCTCTCAAATGATTGGAGACAAATATCAACTGAATCAGGGACATGTCATAACAACATCAGGGACACATTTAAAATATTAGTGCTATTAACCTGATACATTGACAGACCCAGAGTATATGAAATAATACACATTTTCTGAGGTAAATGATGTTTATAACTCTTAACTGTTGTCATTATTCATTACGTGTAATTCATCATCTTTCCTCCAAAAGTCACTAGTTTTTGGAGGGATTAAGTTGGACAGAGTTAGAATTTGAGTCAAAATCAGGGACATCCCTGGTAATCAGGGACAGTTCAAAGGTATAGTCCCTATTTGTTCCCACAATGGTTTATGTCCTGTCCAGTGGATTTGCTCTTAGGGGTTGAGAGGTATGGGAGTAAGCTATGTCCATTTTGGAATATTACTTACATCCCCGGGGCGGTCCTAATATGACTGTGCCAGCCAACACCTGCATGCCTAGGCCCATAATTGCAAACCCATAGTTCCTCCACCTGCCCCTACTCTGCAGCACTCATCCTTACTCTGGGTGCAGGTGGGGTATAAACACACCACTACACACTGCCCACTCTCTGTGTGTCGGGACACATGTCGTATGTTGTGTCGACCCATGGATTACCAGGCTTGCACAACCTACTGGTCCATGTACTTCACAGCCTGGTTTGATGAATCATTACAGGCACTGACTACGATGATCATTAATTTTTGGGTGTCCCACAAAGGACATTGACGTCTTTGTTTCAAGATTATACCTGGCAGGTCTCTCCCGCTGGTAGTATCCTGCCGGTGGTCTGGGAAGCAGTGGTGTGTTTACTTTTATTGTGTGTCTGTATGTCTCACTGACCTAGCTGGGGGGGTTGATGCTACGTGTTACACGTTTGTTTATTGGACCCCTCACCCCCATATGCACGGCCTGTGAACATATGTGATTTGTAACTGCTGTA
>NC_056725.1:647750192-647775192 GCF_019279795.1 Protopterus annectens
CCAGCACAACACTGACTTCGGACATTGTACACACTTTTGCATTTTAGCAGTTTCGTCCCTTCCCTCTTATGCGCAACTTATTATTCTATCTACTGTCGAGGTTTGTAAGGGCACATTCATGTTATTTATATCTGCAAATGGAATGAATGTGTTACAGAGAATGTACTTCTACATATAGATGTCTGCATATGTGTATGCATATATACTTATAACGAACTTGCTGACCTCCACAAGGCAGTCCAATTAGAACTAGCACATCCAACCCTGGCATGCCTGGATCCATAATTTCCTATCCATAGTTCCTCCACCCCACCCGAGTTCAACATACACGCATACCATCCATTGTCCAGTTGCTATCACAGCCATGACACACCTCCACACATTGCCGTCAACCCAGCATTAGGGGCCCTACATGTATGTTGTCCCAACCCATGTATTCTCAGGCTGTCCCACCATTTAGTCCTTGAACATACCTGCCCTTGCTTGTGTAATGGTCAGATTGCCAAACAGTCTCTCAATTTTTAGGTAGTCCCACCAGGGACTACCCTCTGATTATAAAGTAGACTTAGCAGATCAACAATGTTACTCCCACTGGTAATATCCTGCCTGTGGTGTGAGTAGCAGTGCTTTGCTCACTCCTGCCCAGCTTGATATGACATACGCTGACAGCACTATATAATACTGGGATTGCTGTTGATTACCTTCTCATTCCTTTTGTATGCTTTATTGTTACAGCGGTATTTCTTCATATATATATATATATATATATATATATATATATATATATATATATATATTATATATCTGTACATACTTATATACATTTCCTCTGCTGGGCACTGCAAGCGCACTCAGACTTACTTACTGGTGCTTATATATGTTTACTGCTGCTTATTTGTGCTTACACCTGCTTACTAGTAACTTATTCATTATGACAGTGCCACTTTGATTGAATGACATTTAGTTAAATATCTCATGCGATACTCTTATGTCGGTTTTACAGCAAAACGACATTCATTCCACATAGAAAATTATATGTGCTATTGTTGGGCTCAAACAGTGAATGCCTGTTTGTTAGGCAGATGCTCTAAACACTACACTATTGATGTTTACGTTGATTCTGCATGTTGTTCTCTATTTGAATGATTTTGATGTGTAAGCTACGCTCAGTGGAGGGCAGTGACGTGCAAACATGCTGCGCTTTGCTTACACCTTCGATATTGCAGCAATTCAAATGTATAATAGGGACACGGGGAATCTAATTGTGAAAGTTCTAGGGACCACTGCATGCTTGTGTGTTTACTACTTTGATTTTATTTTACTGTTCCTGGACACTCTTGTATGCTTAGCATACATTTCGGTATCCATGGACACTGAATTGCTAACTTACTATTAGAGGCAGGCTCTACTAGAAAGCACAGAAGGTTGTGCAACTGTCAGGGCATGTTTACGCCTCCGTAGAGCACTTGTACATGCCCCCTACACTCACTCACATTTCCTGTGCATGTCGAGGGTGCAGTGGCACACCCTCATACATATTCATATGGCGCTGCTGCACCATCTGTAGTGAGGAAGCTCAGCACAAGGCTAAAACAGTCCTTGCGCCGAACTTCATGAATCCCGGAAAAAGAGTTTCATTTTCACAAGAATTTTATTTTATTTTTTGTTAGGTTAGTTTAGTCAGAGAAAGTAGGCAAATATTTCAGCAGATGATTATGGCTAGCTGAGAAAGAACTAACTGGCCAAGGTGTGTGAAGCCAAAGGAATGGGTGCATGCCAACCTGACTAAAGAGGAAATGATTTCAGCCTTAATCACAGCTGTAGCCCAGAGCAGCAACCAGGACCATAATCAGTCTAGTGATGGGGATTTGCAGCCCTCATTAGGAGGACAATTCACCTTTTCTGCAGAGGAATTACAAACCAATCTGGAGTTAAAAAGACTTAAACTGGAGGGCAGAATACTGGAATTAGAATCAGCGGAGAAAATGGGGCAAGCAAAATAGGTGGAAATATAATTGACAGAAAAACTGCGAAGATTGGAGGTCGAACACAATGAGAGACTGAGGTCTTTGGAGGCTGAAGGAAATGAGAAACAGCATCAAAAAGTGAGGGAGCTGCTAACTCTTCATTAGGGTCATGGAGGTAATGCAAAAGGGAATAACCAACCCTCAGAAGCAATAAACGTCAGTAAATTTCTTCCACCGTTTTTAGAAAATGATAATTACGATAGTGTTATTCATATATTTGAAAAAGTATGTAAACAGTATAATGTTGACCAACGGCTCTGGGTATGGATCCTAACCACCTTATTCCATGGTAAAGCTGTAACTACTGCTTCTAACTTGTCTGATTATGATTGCTTAAACTATGATAAAGTTAAACTATATTTATTGGGATGTTTTAAGTTAACACCTGAAGTTTACAGAAAACAAAAGTTTTGTGGACGTGGATGTAATGCAGATGAAAGTGCATGTGATTATATTGTTGATTTAAGCATTTCCTTTCCTAGATGAGTGAGTGGGTGTAATGTCACCACTTTTGAAAGGCTGGCAGACCTTTTGCTGAGGGAACAAGCCCTTAGCACTTTGCCTGTGGACTCAAGAATCTGGTTGGCAGACCAAGAGTGTAACTCTGCAGAAGAGCTGGAGAAGAAAGGGGATCTCCACTTAGTAAGCAGGGCATCACTGCACAAGGAGATACCCATTGCTGCACATGGATATAAGGAGAACCCATGTTGGGCAGCCTAAACTACACCAACAGAGTCCACCAGTAACAGGGAAGCCACTAGCTCAGGTAAATACTCAGGATCAAGGTTTAGCTGTTTTTAATGTAACCAGTGGGGCCAAGTAGCATACTGATGTTCACAGAAGCAACTTGGGGAACAAAAGGTGTAGGAACCAGCAAGTGAGAATAGCAGAATGCTAGTGGCAAGTTGTCTGGAGATAACAGGGGTACCAGAATTTCACCAGAGGTTATATATTTAGTGGATGGAAAACAGGCCAATGTTAAGAGAGACACAGCCCAGAACTTTAGGAGTGACCCCATTCCAAATAACTTTGACCAGGGTTCACCTTGATTGGGAGGGTGGAAAAGGAAGCAAGCAAGTAGTTATGCTTGAGGATATCCTTGCAGATGTCTTGATAGGGAATGGTTTTGATAATGCAGTAGCTTGTGTGCATGCAGTGGCATTCAGTCAGGCCTGGAGACAGGCATGTGTGTGTCTGGTAGCCTGGGGAAGACCCAGAAATACCCCACATCTGTAGCTGGGGCTGGTGATGTGGCTATTCAGGAAGGGAGATACCCTCTAGCACAGAGCCTGAAGAAGAACCAAAGCTGCTGGTAGGTGCTGATGTTCCCTTGGACAGGCTGACTGCAAGGCAGAGGAGAGTGGTAGTACACAAACTGACAGTTAGGTGCCACTGTCAGAAGATACCAGACTTCATGTGGAAAGGGATATGGGAAGAACCCCAAAGGTAGAGTTGAGAGAAGCTCAGCTCTTGGTTCCTACACTATGAGGCTTGAGGGAGGTAGCTAGTGAGGCTCTTGACTCTCTAGGAAGAAGGGAATCTGTATATTGGAACAAAGGGTTACTGTAGAGAGAATGGACCCCTGTGGGAGGGGTAGATGGTGAGGTAATAGAGCAATTAGTGGTGAGCAGAGCCTACCATCGGGTGTTTGTAGCCATAGCTCATGGCATTCTTTTAGCAGGTCCTATGGGCAGAAAGCATACAAATGAATGCATTATGCAGAACTTTTATTGGCATGGGATTGCAAAGGATGTATCAGGGTACTGCAGGATGTATGATCAATGCCAAAAGGTAACCAAAGCAAAAGACAATGTCAAAACACCTTTGATGTGTTTGCCTGTGATTGAGGAGTCATTTCAGGGGCTAGCTATGGATATTGTAGGGTCTGTGAGTACCATAGGTTCCACAGAGAAAAAGTATATCCTAGTGGCAGTAGATTATGCTACTAGATATACTGAGGTGATGTTTTTGTCCTCCACCGAGGCAGAAATTGTGGCAAATGCTTTGTTAGAGATTTTCAGCAGGGTAGGTTTCCCCAGTGAAATACTGACTAGCAGAAGTGGCAATTTCATGTCTAACCTGCTGGCTTGTCTGTGAGACCTCTGTGGGGTGAAGCACCTTAAGACCAGACCCTACCATCCCCAGACTAATGGTCTTCTGAAGAGGTTAAACTGTACACTAAAGACCATACTATGGGCATTTGCAGACCAGTATAAGAGACAATGGGACAAATATTTTCCCCATCTGCTCTTTGCATATAGAGGGGTACCCCAGGAATCCACAGGTTTTGCACCCTTTGAGTTTAGCATGGGCCCAGGGTGAGGAGGCCCTTAGATTTGATTCATGATGAATGGGAAGGTTGGTGTGAATCCCGAAAGGAGTCTGTTGTGGCATATGTCCTAAACCTCAGGACAAAGCTTAAGGAGCTTATAGCCTTGGCCCAGAAGAATCTGTCAGGAGCTTAATGGTAGAAAAAGGTCTTGCAGGACAGGAATGCTTCATCTCAAGAGCATGCTGTGGGTCTACAGGTTATATTTCTCATTCCTGTCAGACATAATAAGCTGCAGGTAGCATGGGAGGGACCCTTTGAAGTGGTAAGGAAGGTCAGTGATCTTAACTACATAATAAAAGCGCTAGGCAAGAGATAGAGAACAAACTGTACCATGTTAACATGATGAAGCCTTACCATGATAATGATACCCTTGTATTGAGTATTTGCCGTGGGTAGCAGGAGGAGTCTGAGGGGGATCCATTGGTACATCGAGTCAGCCAGCAGAAGAGCAAGCTATTACGATGGAGCCTAGGGTTGCAGGCATATGACATGACAGTGCAGCACTGTAGTGGGTTTAGCAGTGCCAATGCAGATGGTCTCTCAAGACAGAGTATGGGTTAATATATTCCCAGACAGGCTCATTCTTCTCAAGCAATGTTTTCCCAGGACCACTTGAGAAACTAGCTCAAGTCTTCAAAGGGGTAGAGATGTGATGGTGTAAAGTATTGCCAGAAAAGCCAGGAGGAGTAGGGCAGTGGATGTATAACATATGCTAGAATAGCTTGCTGGAGTTCTGTAAATAATTATATGTCATTTGTATATCAAACTGATTAGTACAGGTGCTTGTGTTGAAAATATATTTGTAAAGCTACTCATGTTAAATATGTACCAACAGTGGGACCTGCCCGACAAAAAAGGAATACACCTGTATGTCAGACTGTATTATAACTGTTGAAATGAATATATTGTAACAATGCATAATGGAAGAGAAGAGGTTAATCTCAGCCCAGCTAAATTTGAAAAATAGTCTTAAATTAAATTACCTGATTTAGGCCATAAGGACTGTATCTTGCAGTTCTGATTGCAGCCAGAGATAAAATGTCTTTGAAAACCAGGACTAGGAATCCTACTATGTTGTCCTTATGGGTGGACTAATTCATATCCTGGCAGGGTGGAAGTGTTGAAATGGTTTTATAGCTTTCAGATGCTACAACACATATTAACAAAGCTCTATGTGTGTGTATGGCAACATGTATGTGCAAGATTTTGGCTCATTTTCTAGTAAAGGTGGTAGTGCGGGAACCTTTGGTCAGATGACCAGATGCATTTGATGTCATTCTGTAGTCCAGGACTGAAATGATGTTTTATTACTAAATGAGACATAAGTCTCAGGGCAGTCTGTTTTTGAAACCTGACATAGAAGGATGACTCTCCCAGTTTATCTTGCCTTGTTTTATTAAGCAACCAAGGAATAGTAATTCTTTAGGTCAGTCAGATTAGTTAAGTACTATGTTTCTGTATCTGTTTGAATCTATCCATCTGTGTTATTTTTAATATTTCCTGTGATTGAAACTCTGGTGTTTATTGTAAATAGATATTTAGTATTTTCATGTTCTTTTATTATCTTTTATTAAATATGTTTAAACTTTTCATTGTGGCTAGTCTTTTAGAGAATATTTTAACATTTGAGAGTCCTTATATTAATTTGGCGACACTGTGGCCACTCCTGAAAGTCTTGTTGCACTAGTCAAACACTTCCATTCGTATTAGTATTAAGTTTACAAAGTATAATTGGATATCCTTGTAAGAACCTTAAAGTAGTTGGCTTTGGAGTGTTTAGGTGTCTGTATCTACTTTACAGTCTATGCTGAGGGGGTAGAGCTCTTTGATTACTGGCCCAGAGCAGGGAAATCACATATTAGTAAGCAGTGGTATGGATATTAATTGAACTTTTGCAGCCTGTAGGCAGTTGCCACTGTGAGTGTAGTCTCAGCAGGTACAAGGTAAACATACAAAGTTTTATTTTCACAACAGTTTTATTTTATTTTTGTTGTTAGCTTAGTCAGGGGGAGCAGGCAAAAATGTCAGCAGAATATTACGGCAAGCTGAGAAAGAACCAGTTGGTCATTGTGTGTGAAGCCAAAGTACTGGTGCATGCCAACCTGGCTAAAGAGGAAATGATTTCAGCCTTAGTCACAGCTGTAGCCCAAGCCAGCAACCAGGAGGATAACCAGTCTGGTAATGGGGATTTGCAGCCCTCAGAAACAGGACAGTTCACCTTTTTCTCAGAGGACTTAAAAACTCATCTGGAATTAAAGAGACTTGAAGTGAAGGTCACATGTTTAGAATTACAATCAGTAGACACACTGTGGGCAAGGCAAAACAGATGGAATTAGAATCAAGGGAGAGACTGCAGAATTTGGAGGTAGAAAAAAATAAGAGACTGCAGAATTTGGAGCCTGAAGAAAATGACTGGCAGCATCAACATGAGAGGGAAATGTTGACTCTTCATCAGGGTCATGGAGGTAATGTGAAAGGGAATAATTAAACCCCAGAACAATAAATGTCAGTAAATTTCTTCCACAGTTTACAGAGGCTGATAATTGTGATGGGTTTATTCATATATTTGAAAGAGTATATAAATAGGATAATGTTCACCAAGGGCTCTGGGTACGGTTCCTGACCCCCTAGTACTATGAGGTAAAGCTGTAACTGCTGTTTCTAAATTGTCTGATACTGATTGTTTAAACTATGATAACATTAAACAATGTTTATTGGAATGTTTTAAGTTAACACCCGAAGCTTACAGAAAAAAAAAAGTTTTGTGAGCATGGATGCGTGTATGTGATTATATTGCTGAGTTAAGCACTTATTTTCATAGGTGGGTAAGTGGGTGTAAGGTCAACACTTTTGAAAGGATGGCAGACCTTTTGGTGAGGGAACAAGCCTTAGCACTTTGTCTAAGGACATGCACATCTGATTGACAGACTGGGAGTGTAATTCTGCAGAGGAGTTATGAAGAAAAGACGATCTCTACTTAGCAAGCAGGGCATCACTGCACAGGAAGAGGATACCCAGTGCTGCACATGGATATAAGGGAACCCATGGTGGGCAGCCTAAACTACCCTGACAGAATCCACTGGTAACAGGGGAAGCCTCTAGCTCAGGTATACAGCCAGGATCAAGGTTTAGATGTTTTAAATGTAACCAGTGGGGCTATGTAGGATACAGATGTCCACAGAAGCAAGGTGGGGAACAAAAGTTAAGTGAGACAGCAAGTGGAAATAACAGAATGCCAGTGCTAAGTTGTCTGGAGACAACAGCGGTACTAGACTATCCCCATAGTTTATATCCTATCTTAGTGGATAGAAAACAGGCCACTGCTAAGAGAGACACAGCCTCTGACATAACCATTGTGAAGTCTGCAGTGGTTAAAGAGGAGCAGTACTTGCTTGGGCAATCCAGTGCAGTCAGAGCTTTAGGAGGGACCCCATTCCAAATACCTTTGGCCTGGGTTCACCTTGACTGCGAGGCTGGAAAAGGAAGCAAGCAAGTAGGTATGTTTGAGACTATCCCAGCAGATGTCTTGATAGGGAATGATTTTGATGATGCAGTACTTTGTGTGCATGCAGTGACATGCAGTCAGGGTTGGAGACAGGCATGTGTGTCTTGTAGTCTGGAGAGACCCAGACCCACCCCAAACCAGAAGCTGGGGCTGGTAATGTGGCTATTTCAGGGAGGTATCTACCCTGTAGCAGCCAGCCTGAAGACAAGCCACAGCTGCTGGTAGGTGCTGATGTTCCCTTGGACAGGGTGTCTGCAAGGGCAGATGTGAGTTGTAGTACCCAGGCTGACAGTGAGGCACTGCTGTCAGAAGATACCAGACTTCCTTTGGGAGGGGAGCTGTAAGTTTCATAAAGGTAGAGTTGAGATAGGCTCAGCTCTCATACCCTACACTAAGAGGCTTGAGGGAGGTAGCTAGGAAGACACCTGATTCTCAAGGAAAAAGTAAGTCTGTATACTGGAACAAAGGATTATTGTATAGAGAATGGACCTCTGAGGGAGGGCTAGAAGATGAGGTAATACAGCAGGTGGTAGTGCCCAGAGCCTTCCTTCTGGTGCTTTTAGTCATAGCCCATGATATTCCTTTTGCATGTCTTCTTGCATATATTGACAGAGGAATTGTTCCCAGAGGGCTTAGAATCCTTAAAATGCCCTCATATGGGAACACATATCCTGAATTGCTTAGAAAATGGCAGCAACTAAACATCAAGTTGGGCATAGACTATATGTGCCTTATGAATGAATACTTTCTGGCCATTGAGGAAGAGCTTAAGAAGGAAATCATAATACTCGAAAATGACTTAGTGACTAAGCCTGCTTTCCTAAACCTGTCGGAAGGATATCAGCATATGGTGGAGAGAATGGAGGCATTTGATTTAAGGATGGAAGCTACCAAGAAGTGAAAGCTTGTTCAAGATATCAACGATTTCTCTAAAGGTAATATTTTCTCCTGGCCAAGAGAGAACAGTATTCAGCCTAAAAATAACAACATGGCTATTAAACATCATGTTAGTGGCACATTGGACACTCTTGATGATATACGTGAGACTACTGTATCGTTAAATCATGAAAACAGAGAACATAACAACTTAAACCCCTCGACTTTAACTGCAGATGGTTTGGTCCGTCCAACGTCAACCACGCTGGCAGTGGCCACTCCTCTCTCTTCAGATGGGAAGCAAGCAACAGGTAATGGTGATGGCGTTTCTAGCGTGACAAAGAGGAATACGCAACAAACACAACAAACTACGCTTAATTTTTCTAATAAGCGGTTTTCGCTAGAATATCCCGAGACCTTAAAGGAGCGTTCTACGAATATGAGAGACTCACCCGCTCAACGCACAGGAGCGTCTAATAAAAGAAAGTTGGACAGCCCTTTAGGAGTAGGCAAGGTCAGTCGGAAATCTACAGAGGTACGTTAAATCTCTCTGATTTTAAATTACAAGAAGCCCATTATTCGGTCCTTTCCAAAGGACTGAATTTCATACCATCATGTGGGGTTGATTTGGTCTCTGCCCTAACAGACTTGAAGAAATTCACCAGACTGCTGAATTTAAAGTTATTGTTTGGGAATACTACAACAACAGAGGGGAAGTTGTAAACGTTTAAGTACTTTTGTTCCTGTTAATGTACCAGTAGTTAAAGCATTTCACGACTTGTGTGAGCTCCAGATTAGAGACCTATACAATGGTATTAACAAAAATAGTAGAAAACGCTTTAACTTGACCTATGAAGAGTTTAAAGCTTTCAAGGAACTACAGTCCAGTCAAAATGTTATAATTAAACAAGCTGACAAAGGGGGAGTGGTGGTACTTATGGACAGGGCTAAATACACTTCTGCTATGTCGCTTTTGCTCTCAGATGCAACTGCATTTAAATGCATTACTAGTATGGATGTGAAAAAATGTATTTCATATGTAAATATGGTTATATATGAGCTGCAATTACATGGCGACATAGGTATAGATTTATTTAATTATTTGACTGTTCCCTGTCCTATTACTCCTCAACTTTATGGTATCCCTAAAATCCATAAGTCTGTAAATAATCCACCTATGAGACCTATTGTCTCGGGTGCTGGCTGGGTGACTGAACCCATTTCTATCTATTTACATGAACAACTCCATCCGTATCTTATTGAATGTGATTCAATTTTACATGATACTATAGATTTTGTACAAAAGTTAAAGGTTTGGTATGACATGGGAAATGTAGATATGGCTGTTAACAAGTATTATTTGGTTAAGCTTGATATTGTTTCTTTGTTTACAGTTATCCCAATTGATGCTGGTATTGAGCTTTTAAGACAATTTCTTGTTTCATGCCCTAATCCTAACTTTGGGAAAATTGAAAATATATGTAGTCATGTGGACGTTATACTAAAGAACAATGTTTTTCTTTTTGATGAATCTTTGTATCTTCAGCTAACGGGTGTAGCTATGGGCACCTCTGTAGCTAATACGTACGCTAATCTGGTACTCTACCAGTGGGAAAGGAAACATATGTTTAGTGGTACCAATCCATATAGGAGCAATATTAAATTCTTTCAGCGGTTTGTTGATGATTGTTTTCTACTTTGGGATGGCACACTGGCAGATTTGAATGAGTTTGTGGCATATTTAAACTCTATACCGTCTTCTTTTTTAAAATTTAAAATGTGTTGTTCAGAAACTGTTATCACCTTTTTGGATATTAATTTGATGATTGATGGAGGTCTCATACAGACAAGTCTACACAGGAAAGATGTTTGTGCAGGGAGATTCACACATGCTAGCAGTATGCATGCACCACATACTTTTAGAAGCACTGTAAGGTCTCAGCTATGTAGACTTAGTAGATTTAATACTGATGAGTATTGTTTTGATAAACAGCTGGTTGATATGTTAGCAGATTTTGCATTTAGTGGATATGCTGATACGCTACTGTTAGATGAGAAAAGGAAAATGTTGGAAGATAGGAAGACGGTGCTGGAGCCGATTTTTCTTGGTAATATTTCAAACGAGAGGGGTATCAGTACACCTAGTTTGCATGAAACTGTAGTTAGATATGTGACCTCATATAGTATGAGAACACCTTTCATTAAACAAATTATAGCTAAAAATTGGATAATCTTAATGGCTTCTAATGATTTGAAAGTAATTTTAGGCAATAGACCTTTCTTTGCCTATAAAAATATGAGAAGTCTTAAGAGTATGCTGTGTTATAAAGATTTTCCCACTGGTAGTACTATTCCTCTTTCTGGTAGTCCTGGTACATACAAATGCTACAACTGTTCATGTTGTGAGGACATTATTGGTGAGAATACCGACATATTTGTCCACCCGGTAAGTGGGATGACGTTTAAGTTTCATGTAGCAGCAACTTGTGCAACAACGCACTTGGTATATTTAGCTACATGTGTAGCCTGTGATTCCTTTTATGTAGGAAAAACTACACGTAAGTTGAAAGAAAGGATCACAGAACATAAATCTGACATTAGAAGATGCATAGATAGGAATGCTTTATATAAACATATTATGGACTGTGGACAACAACATAATTTTAAGTTTAGGGCCATAGATATTGTTCAGCCTCCCCCTAGAGGTGGGGATATTAATAACATTTTGGAAACCAAAGAATATGGGTGGATATTGAGGCTGGCCAGTGACTCTTTGCCTGGCCTAAATAGTATGGTTAGCCTTAAACCAATTTTAGTTAAATCAAGTAGGTCTAGATTGTGATATGTATATCTAATAGTATGTATATTTTATTCTATATTTTTATATCATATTGTCTTATATGGTTTTTATGCAACTTACGTATATATGTTTTACATGCTATCTATGTATTTTTATGCCTTCATTTTTTACTAACACTAATACTGATATTATAAACTGGTGTACTTGAAGTTACAGGTCATATGATTTTTTGGCGGCCAGTCACATGACCTATTTGAACCTATATATAGAACAAGAACTGTTGTATGTTAGTATTGATAAAGGATTGTATCCGAAAGCTTTGCTGGTTGCATTAAAGTGGTCTTTTTCCTACTGAGGTTTCTGTTTTGTGGATTTTGGAAGTTGGCATCAGTGTTTTTTGGACATTATGTCAGGTATTGCCAGATAAGCTAGGAGGAGTATGGCAGTAGATGTGTAACATATGCCAGCATAGCTAGATGGAGTTGTGTAAAGAATTATATGTCATTTGTATATCAAACTGATTTGTAGAGGTGCCTGTGTTGAAAATGTATTTGTAAAGCTGCTTGTGTTAAAAAATATATCATCAGTGGGTCCTGATGGACAAAAAGAAATACACCTGTATGTCAGACTGTATTGTAACTGTTGAAATGAATATATTGTAACAGGGGACACTGGAAGAGAAGAGGTTAATCTCAGTCCAGCTAACTTTGAAAATAGTCTGAAACTAAATTACCAGGTTTAGGCCATAAAGATCGTATCTTACAGTTCTAGTGCAGCCAGAGACAAAATGTCTTTGAAAATCAGGACTAGAAATCCTACTGTATTGTCTTTATGGGGGAACTAATTGCTACCCTGGAAGGGTGGAAGTTTTTGAAATGGTTTTATAGCTTCCAGATGCTATAACACATCTTAGCAAAAGCTCTATGTGTGTGTATGGTAACACATATGTGCAAGATTCTGGCTCAGTTTCCTAGTAAAAGGGTTAGTGTGAGAATCAGAAGTCAGATGACCAGATGTATCTGATGTCATTCTGTAGACCAGCACTGAAATTATATTTTAATACTAGATGAGACAGAAGTCTCAGGGCAGTCTGTTTTTGAAACCTGACAAAGAAGGAACACTCACCCACTTAATTTTGCCTTGCTTTAGTAAGTAACCAGGGAATAGTAGTTCTTTAGCTCAGTCAGGAAAATATAATGAGATTAGTTAAGTACTGTTTTTCTGTATCTGTGTGAATCTATACATCTGCTGTTTTTAATATTTGCTGTGATTGAAACTCTGGTGTTTATTGTAAATAGATATTTAGTATTTTCATGTTCTTTTATTATTATTAAATATATTTAAACTTTTCATTGTGGCTGGTCTTTTAGAGAATATTTTACATTTTGAGAGTCCTTATATTTATTCGGTGAAACTGTGGCCACTCTTGAAATTCTTGCTGCATTGGTCAAACACTACCATTTGTATTAGTATTAATTTTACTCGGTATAATTGGATACCCTTGTAAAAGCCTTAGAGTAGCTGGCCTTGCAGTATTCTGATGGCAGTATCTACCTTATAGTCTGGATAGAGGGGGCATAGCTGGTAAATCTGTGCCAGCCTTTCCCAGGTTTCCCAGGTGCGTGTGTGTGTGTGTGTGTGTGTGTGTGTGTGTGTGTGTGTGTGTGTGTGTGTGTGTGTGTGTGTGTGTGTGTGAAAATCAAATCCCAAAGAGCGTGTGTGTCAGTTACTTGGAGCAGGGACACAGACCACTGATTTCACAGAGAAGGTGGTGGTGGACTTGGTTTGGAACAGTCAGCTGAGGACTCAACTCTACAGCTGTGTCAGTGGGGAGTCTTATTTGGGGCTTGTTGAGAGAGATGGAAACCCAACCGCAGGACAGGAGTGTGTTCCCTGTGTTCTCTTAAGGTAAATTGTGCTTGGTGCAGAGAGCTGCATCTGGAAATACTGTGTATCTATCTTTGTTCCAAGTGAACATCCCTCACCAGTGTCAGTGGTGAGGATTGAGGCTCCTTGATTACTGGCCCAGAACAGGGACACAGCAAGCAACAGAGAAAAGAGAATCTCTGTTGCTGCCTTTTTTATTGTTCTTTTATTTTTTGTTTGGTTGAAGAGAAGTAATGGAGGACAGAGATTCTCTTTTGTTTTTTTATGAGGCAAAAATGTGGATATTCTATTAAGATTCATACAGTTGAGAGGTACAAGAGTCAGCAAATTTTACAGAGAAATCATGCAAAAAAAGAAACAAACAAAAAAAATCAGGTACGTTTCTACATCTTTATTTTTGAGAACTAACATGATTTTCCTTCTGTTTTGCACTGCCACTTCATAATATATTCAATTAGAAAAGTCTGGCTGATGCATGGTATTTTAGCTGTTGGACTGTCTTCTATTGGGATATGCTTGATGTACAACAAGCACTTTGGTCTGTTCATTCAGCATGCTTGTTTTTGAATAACAGTGACCTGTCATTGCATAATTTCATATAACCTCTTCCTTGATTACTACCTCTCTGGCCCACTCTCTCCATCCATTTTCCCTCTGAAACTCTGTAGTCATTCTTATCGCATGGTGCAATGTCTCTTCCCTCTCATAAACCAACAGCACTTTTAACAGGCTCTCTGTGTGTTATCTCAGTATATGGCAATATGTCTGGAAATGAAAGCCAATACATATTGATAGTGTTTCCTTCCTGGTGAATTATTTTATTAAAGCATGGTGTGAATCATTAGGATATAAATATGCCCTACTTACATAGCTGCTTATGTTGTAATTAGCATGCCACAATGTTTATTGTGGTGTTTAGAGCCACTTACTGAATACACATATTTGTGCTATTGTGTGCTTGTCCTTGCTGTGACACATACACAGTTTTAGTGAGTGGTGTAGAGTTTATTGATCCAGCCCAAAAAGGGAAACAAACTTAAAAAAATTAGACAGCTCTGAATTTGAACCATCAGGCTATTGCACTTATAAAACACAGTTACAGTGGGTTATCTCTCTTTGCCATAGACACATATTTGCAACACCAATAAAATTATGTGTATACAAGCAATTCACATTTCATAATCAGTATTAATAGTTCATACAATTTGACATTCTCAGTTGGTTGTACATGTGTGGCTAATGTATTGAGTGCAATGACTAATCACACAAGCATTTATGAATATGTTTGCGGAAATGCAGCTCTGTCTTCTCTGTGTATTCTGGTAATTCTTCCCTCAACTCTGCTTGAATATCAGACGTGTAGTCTATAGTGCATTTTCTATCATTTTGATTTAAAGGCATGATAAAAATACAAAACAGTGAACAACAGGTTCATAGGTAGGTACTAGGCTATTAGCCCTAGGGCCTATATAAGCCTAGCCAAATGGTACCCTGGCTTTTGCCACCCAAGAAAATTATTTTCCTGTGCCCCTGCCAAGCACAGCCATAGAAGTGATCCCCAGGGTGAATTTCCTATCTCCCATCCAATCATTAAGATTTTTCTTGAAGAGTGCTAATGAGGAGTTTTGTTTGATATAGATAGGTAGTTTGTTCCAGAGTATGGGAAGTCTCTGGGACAGGAATCTATCCCTCCAGTATTATCTGTTTATTGTGGTGACAAGGTTTAGGTCCCTAGAGCATGTAGCTTGGAGGGATTGTGATTTCTTTAAATGGAGAATGTCCAACAGCTCTGGGTTTGACATATGTTATGCAGAGATCGCCTCTGAGTAGATGATATGTGACAGAGTAAAGCTGGAGTTTTTTGAGACGGTCTGCATAGAGCATCTGTTTGAGGCTGGTAATCGTCTTTGTGAGGTATTTCTGCAGCCTTTCCAGTTGTTGTCAATGTCTTATGAGGTAATTACCAAAAGGGGCGTTGTACTCTATAATGGGTCTAATGAGTGATGAGTAGAGGGGAACAATGACCTCTTTTTTTTTTCTTGGATGAGAAGCCTTTTGTGATGAGCTGTGCCACGTAGAAGGATTTCCTGACTACTGTGGCAATGTGATTATCAAAGGAGTGACTACTGTCTACCTGTGTCCCAAGGTCTCTTATCACACTTTCAGTGTTAAGTAGACTACTGCCTATGTAGTAGTTCATGGGTACAGAGTTTTTACCAAAAGGGATAACAATTCACTTTTTAGCACTGAGCTTGAGGCCATCGCTTTGACACCAGGCATCTGTCTCAGTGAGGCCCTTTTGTAGGATGTCCGCATCGTTAGGAGTTTTGATTATGGCTCCTAGTTTACAGTCATCTGCGAACTTTGTTAGCCAAAGACCGCCTATACTTCAGAGAAGTAGATACCAAACAGGAGAGGACCCAGGACTGAACCATGTGGTACTCCACTTGTCACTGGTCTGAAGTTGGATTTAGGTTTGCTACTTTCACAGTGTGGGTTCTGCCAGTGAGCCAGTTGGCAACCCATCTTGTGACATAGGGATTTATACCTAGTTTAGTGAGTTTATCTATAATTCCAGAGTGGGGGATGGTGTCAAACTCTTTAGTGAGATCTAGATAGGCTGCGTGAACCACCTTACGCTCATCTATGGCTTTGGTTTCAACAAAGGCAAGAGATTTTTGCTATTATGAACAAAAAGCTATACATGTGTGGTGTTTTGCTTTAATTAAAAGCTCACTGAAGTTAGTTCCACACTTTATAAGTGTATCTTCTCTGACACACTCACTGCAGGGAGGGGTGCCCGAACTGCTGTTGTGTTTTCCTTCACTCACACTTATCATTCACAATCACAAGCTATTAGCACCAAACAATGGTGTAGTGGCTACATGTTTACAGCTGCTACACAAAGTCAAAAGTTTGGTATTCAGCAATTCTAATGAGTTCACACCTCATTTCCATCTTCACAGTGCTTAGAGGGCTGAATCTACACTATAAAAAATTAACTGTGTAACTAGGTGAGGAGACTTGTGTATTAGGACAAAACATACGATTGTTATTTCTTTGAAGGTAATTTCTCTGCAGAGAAACCATTATTTTGCTAAGGTATGCTTCTATTATTCAAGCACATTTTAGATATTTGTAAACTTTTGCAAATGTATTTGTATAGCCAGGTGAAAAATAAGTTTTATCTGTATGCACTCCTTATACTTCACTATTAGCATTGGCAGTTTTGGCAGGCATTTGCATTTGTGAGATAGACATGTTATACTTTCTGTGCAACTATGTTCTTAACATTTGCTTTTGCAATTTCATATGGTATTGGAGAGAAATGTAATGTACATGTCGCTGACATTGGTGTCATGATTCTCAGATGGGCCAGGGCAACATCCACAGGAGTGGTGGGCACAGCGAAAACTGACTGGCATTCATAAATTGACTTCTTTAGTGTTTGTCAATGATAATTGTCATCCAATAATCAATTACATAAATTTTCAGTATTCACTATATGAATGTTGACTGAATGGGTGCTTTTACTGACCCCTTACATTTTTTGAAGTGTGTGGGGGTGCAACCAATCATTATGTTGTCCCAAATGAGAATTGTATTTCAAGTGATTATTATTTGAAAATGTGTAGACAGCTTGATAATGTTGTGGAAAACATATATAAATTACTTAATATAGTATTTCTTGGTTTATACAAATCTTCATTTGTGTGGGAATGGGAGGTAGAGAGCCACCTACAATTCTGTTGTACTAAATGAAAAGTGTGTTTCAAATGCTTTATGTTGACCAATTATTTTTGTGAAGAAGTAAATTACTTATGTGATATTAACATGTTTTATCCTTCTCTGTTTTATATCACATAGGATTATAGCACCTACGCCTATAAATCCATGAAAACTCATTTTCATTGATGCTGAGAGTGAGGTCATCATTCAAGCTCTGAGGCAACATGGAGTTTTTCTGCTTGAGAGAGGCTGGTGTGTTATGGCTGCCAGAAAGGAGATTTGGAAACAGTTAGTACAGATGTGAACCCACTTGATAGTTGCGGATGCAATTATGATCAGATGTGGTAGTGGCACTGATATGATTTCATCAGCCTGGAGGTGGGCGGCTGCAGTTACCCAAGAACTGCTGACTATGGGGAATGGTCTTGCTACTGATCCACCACTGACACCAACTGAGGAGTTCCTGTCCATTGTCAGAAGCCAGTGTACCATGTACTTGATGACAGTGTTGATGTGACTGGGAGGCCAAGTCTGTCCCAGGAGCACATTCCAGGTAAGCTTACATATGGGAACATTATATTGCCTGGTAGACAAAAAATATAATTTTGCTGCTACTGTTGTGATACATGTTTTCTCTATCTGTACCTATTGTTAACTCATACAATTATACAAGAGAGTTGTTCAGTAGACATGGTTGTTGGTGGATGACTCAGACAAGTTTCAGTTGGAATTATTTCTTCCAGGGCATATAAGTGATTGCGTATTCACTGTCCCTGTGTTATTCTCATTGTGATGATTAATTGCTGTATTTTTATTGCTTCATTTCTTCCAGGCCCACCCTCCTTGCAAAGTGCTGAGATATCTGCACATAGTAAGCAATTTGTTTCTTTTGTTCATACTAAGCATATATATATATATATATATATATATATATATATATATATATATATATATATGGATCTACCTGACTAGATCGAAACTTCATAACACCGACACGCACTTCACCAACACCACATAATCGACAGTTCACAAACACGACACCACATACACTCAACACATCATAACAACAAACAAAACAAATCCCCTATCCAAAACCCACACACACAACACAAGCACACCAAAATCCTTACAAACCAACACTAACCCTTACATACACAACTATCTACAACCCTAACCGAAACCCTAACCCTAAGGTCCGTCACTATCGCACACTCACCTAACCCGCATCCTAACCCTAACTCACTTAACCCGCCCCTAACCCAAAATATATCACTACTGCACCCTTACCTAACCCGCGCCCTAACCCTAACTCACTTTTCCCACCCCCTACCCCTACAGACCGCCAACATCGCACACTTACCTTACTCGCACCCTTACCTAACCTGCACCCTAACCCTAACTCACTTATCCCACCCCTACCCCTACAGACCGCCAACATCGCACACTTACCTTACTCGCACCCTTACCTAACCCGCGCCCTAACCCTAACTCACTTATCCCACCCCTACCCCTACAGACCGCCAAAATCGCACACTTACCTTACTCGCACCCTAACGGCCATCACTACTGCATACTTACACATCTTTTTCCCATCTCAGTGTTCTCAGCGTCGGTGTCTTCCTCCGTCGGTCTTCTGCCTTGTCGATCTTCTGGCGATTTGTCGGTGTTCTGACGTTTCAATCTACTCAGTAGATCCATATATATATATATATATATATATATATATATATATATATATATATATATATATTATCTGGATGTGTGAGAAGTGTGCACTAAGAGTCTGTATTGCAGTAGCATTTGCAATTGTGCGAACAGTGTTACTTTTTGTCAGATATTTTTGGGTTAATGTTTATGGGAGTAGTAATTTTTTTTCCTGTGTTTCTTGCTTATTATCACAGGTGATCCTGACAGTGTAAGTGTAAGTCTCCTAGTACCTGATGTCAGAGTATTGGAAGGCTCTAATGATGATGGTGAACAAATGGAGGTACAGTCAGGAGGTGTAGAGGTTGAATCTGACACTGAGGATGTGACTTACACATCCCCTGGATTTCCTTCAGACACAGTCAATATGCCTATGCATACCCATTCCACTGAGCCCTCAGATAGTGGACAGGTTGAGGATGAAACAGTTGATCAGGGTAGTGTGGTTACTGTGGTTTCAGTGCCAGTTGACTATTGTCATAGCCAAAGTGTGGGTGAGGTGTCACGCAGGAGGGCTGGTATGGGTGCTTGGAGGAGTGTTGCCTGCTCTCCACCTGATGCCATTATGTGCCACTCAACATATGTTTAGGGCCATCATGGAGGCAAAGATACATTCCACTAGAGCATCTGAGGACATGCTTAGAGTTCTAGACTTGGCAAACTGACGTGCATGACTGCCTCCACTGTGTGGCTGATTCAATAGACTAGATGAATGTCATGATGGAACAGACAGTGTCTGTGATGGAACATCTGCTGGGAGGGGAACAATATTCATGTGGCCAAAGGGAAGCAACATAATCTGGTGTTACCATCATGACCATGCCTTATACTGCTCCTGTAATGGCACTGCTTCCACTGCTCCATCAGTGGTTGAGGTGATACATCCGGACATTGTAGGCCATGGGGTTGTGGACCTGGGCATAGTCATGTGGAGAGCTCATCCACCAGACATCCTTCACATTCAGGTAGCACCACCACATCTGACCATGGGCATGGATGTGACAGTGCAACTCCTGGCACAGCCAGTTCTCACAGTCAAAGGTGATAATGATGAACTGATACCTCTACCATGCAAGGCCCACACCTGACCAACATGCCAGAATATAGTGCTAGCACAGAACTTGGGTTGTTTTATGCAGGCACACATATTTCACACAGAGTGCCCATATAGACACCCACACATACCAACTACATAAGGCATTAATGAGGGTTGCAGGTCATTTTGTCTCAGTGGCCATTTGATACTACCTATATTTCTGCCTGTTTCCTGCTTGCACACATTTACTACTTTGGTGTCAACCTTGTCCTCCTGCCCCCCCCCCCCCCCCCCCGGTGTAGATGATGATAACTATACCATCACCTTGTTTCTATCATTTTGATTCAGGGTTGTATATGTATATTGTCTGATGCACATGGTGGAAAGCTAAATGAGTGCTTCAGATATGTATTGGTGATGTTATTTGGAAATTTTTTCAGCTTTATTACAGCATTTTAGTGTTGTGATTCTTAGTTTGAAATTGTTGATATGGCAGTCATGCTTATTGCTTCACTTGTGAGAATGTGGGGATCAGTAGAGCTTGGACTGATTGCTCTTATAATGGGTATTTGAGATGCATGTGTAATGTTAACTGATAAACTGCATAACTATATATTACATAAGTCAGTCACATATTGATGTCATTGCTGGAATACTCGCACATGTTCTACTTAAGTACATTTGCAAGTAACAGAATGCAGGCATCTGCCATACATTCATGTTTTTACACAGTTTTTCCTTTTATAGGTTCAAAATTTGCCTTGATAGTCCTGCAGTTACAAATGTCATTCGGGGCGAACTCTGTCTGATGTTAGCAGTACACAGCCATTACATGGGTAAGTAAAGGTTGTGAGTTTTGTCTGGCATCAATTTTACTGTATGTATGTGCACAGGATGAAAGATGTATCCCTTAGGTGGTCAGCATGTGTGTTACCCATTGGCTATTGCCCAGGGTGAAGGCATGTTGTACACGCCTATGTCTACTTACACCCACAGCAGCTGGTAGTTTCCCCTCTGACTCCTAACTTGTGTGTGTCTGTGGTGACCTTGCCAGAGGTGATCGAATATTTGCTCCTAGCCCTTGGTGTTCCTGTTGCAGCTGTTTTTGCCTATGATATTCTGTAGGATAGCATAGACTGTTATAATTTTGGCACAAATACTGGGATTGTACTGCAGAGCACCCCCTGATGTATCTAGGCAATGAAACCATGCCTTCAGCAACCCAAACTCACATTCCGTGATATTTCTTGTTAGAGTGAGTGCCTCAATATAGCGTTCCTCCATTGGTTTGTATGCATTTCTGATGGGCATCATCAACCACAGTTCGAGTGCATCCCCTGCATCCCCCAATAACTGGCCTTGTGGGATATCAGTCCTGGAAAAATCTCTGGAAGAGCTGTAAGTTGTGCCAAATATGGGAGTCGTGGTAACTGCCAGGGTTGCCAACACACACATTCCATTCAGGATGCTCCCCTTAGCATTACACATGCCCTGGCAGTTAATGGAGTGGAACCCCTTTCTGTTGCTGTTGGCCCTTCCCTGTTCCTTGGGTGGTGCTTTGATCTCAATGTGCATGCACTCTGTGGCACCTAAGACTTCAGAAAAGTGTGGTATGGGGTAGAAATCTATATAGTTTTAGCTCTGTCCTCAGGGGTATGGGGAAAATATATGTAGTCACTGGCATATTGTAGCATAACATTCAAGAAATGGTGTAGGATCCTGGATGCTGATGCCGGTGATACCCCCAGCATGGCCTCTGTGAGTGTCTGAAATGTTGCTGTAGCTAATATTATAAGTGCTACACATACCTTGATCTCCACAGGTATTGGTTCTTCTCAGTTTGCCCTTGCTCTCAGGTGAGGACAACAGAGGTTGCAGAGTTCCTAGAGTTTTTCTCTATCCACCTGGTTGTGCTCTACTATTTCCACCTCATGCAGACCATGAAAAGATAAACAGGGTCTAAATGCCCTTCTACTCCTTGCCTGAGGTCTATCAGCACAGCAGCAGCAGCGGCATAGACTTGAGCCTGTTGTTGCACCTACACATGCAGAAGAGCAGCAGCAGCCCCTAACATTCTCTCCCTCCACTGTAGTTTCCATGGCTGTAGTCCAGAAGATTTTGGAATACAAGGCAAAAGGCTACACTAAGTTTACATGATTACTTAATAGCTTGTTGAATAGCTCCACCATCATGGATTGGTAGATTAGCATACAATTCAGCTGCTTATGGAAGTCATTAGAATGCCACAATGTTTACTATGTTTGTGCAGCTCTACACATCGTGTAGAGCTGCTAACTGAACACAAATCAAAGCGCTACCATGTGCACATCATAATGCGATGTGAACTTGGTTTTAGCAAACCATGCAGGGTTTACTGAATCCAGCCCAATGTCCAGATACAAATATTAATATCTCTAAACAAACAAACACAATTTCCTTAGGCCTTTTATTTATACATATACTTGTACATTTATTTTTATTGTTTCAAAACAGCAGTTTCAAAAATAGTTTCTCGATACTTGATAATAATGTCTTCTAATAAGAACCTGGTTTTAGTTTTCTCTAGTTTATCCTGATGTGTAAGGATACCAGTTAACAAACACAGAGAGCAGTAACATTGTAAATCAGGAGAAAGAAATGTTAAGTCCAACAATATTTACTTCAACAAAATATGAATCTTCCAAATGAAACTGAATTATACCAGACAATGTATAATTGCCTTGAGACAACGAGTACAGTAGACATCAGAGAACTGAAGAATATCCTGCAGAAAGTATAGATGATTTAATCCATACCTCTCAGCCTCTTAATACAAAATATGTGGACAAAGCCAAAACTAACAGAAAGACAAAGACCAAAAGATAGGGACATATTTTAAATATTGCTCTTATAAACTTAAAAAGTAGCTAGAATAATGTTTGTATAGATGCATTTGCTGAAGTATACGGTCTGAAAACCAAAAGTCTAATTTTTTGGTGACTTCAGTCCTCAATGGTTTGCCAGAAAAACATGATTATTATGAGGTACAGACCAAAAATATGAAGCAAAAATTTTGTGAAAAGCTGGACAGTTGAAAAGTATGGGCCCAGCAGATATTTACTGTGGAGTAATGTTGACAAAAAAAAAAAAAAAAAAATATATATATATATATATATACACATAGTGAATAGTATTTGGAGGTGGAACTTCTTAGCTGCATCAAAATTTGAAATCACAAAACTATCTTCTTACTTTGTCCCTCTATCTTGATAGATGAGATGCCGTAGAAAGGAAGGAAATAGCAGCTAGGAATCTAGCGAATGATAATGTTTCAGTGATGTCATACATTTTAAATGGGGCATCTGCAGTTTATCTAGTTCAGTGAGGAGGATTTAAAGTGTAACAATTGTCATTTTCTACCTGCATCAATGAGGATTAACTTTGCTGGGCACAAGAGCCTAACAAGATTTTTCTGTGAAAGATTTATGTAGGGTTAGGTTTTATACAACTGTTATGTCAGTGAGTCGAACTGCATGAAGCAAAAACAGGCACATAGTTAATCAAAATCATAGCATATCAGTATTTTGGACAATTATTAATTCTCTAGTGATCTGCTTAATCTAGTTCATGGTGAAATCAGACCCTGTCCCACTATTCAGTGAGAGCAAGGTATAGCAGCTGATCCAGTAGCTTATGGCAGGGTATGCATGTGCACAGATGCAGACACACACACACACACACACACACACACACACACACACACACACACACACACACACACACACACACACACACACACACTGTGGGAGGAAATCAAACCACCAAGAAAAAAATAATATGCACACATGGAGAGAATGCAGACTGCACAAATGGCACCTCACCTGATAAGACTGGAGAACTAAACACTATGTGGCAACAATGCTAGGTAACATAGTGCCACCCTAATTTTACATATTCCTGGCATAACAGGGCAAGTTTGTGGGTAAGCTACCTAACGCTCAAACATTCTAAGAAGTTGGTTAAACAGCTATAGGAGGCATACATGCAAAATTATTAAAGAAGGTGGGCTGCCAAGAAGGAATTCTTTCAAGAGAAACTTAAAGTGTCTGGAAATAAGGTATGGACAACACAATGTGTTTTTTTATTTTTTCTCAGACTCATAGGCAGTGACTCAGGTTATAAGCAAAAGAAGGCAATGACCAGTGGATCCCAAGCCATATAACTAGGTAATAAAATAGAGTTAGAAATAGACTTTGACAATAACCCAACAATAACAGAGATGTAGCCATAGTGGTGTGAAGCAAAAGCCACCATACCACTCAAATGTCCAGATTTTTTTTCCACATATTTTTGATCTCTTCCTCATAAAATTTAAGGTTTTCTGTCAAATCATTGAGGACTGAAATTACTAAGTTTCAAATTTCATATCCTTTCAAAATGCATTATTATGCAAAAAATGCTATTCCAGCAACTTTCTAAGTTTAAAAAGCAACATTTAAAATCTGATCCTGGTTTTGGGCCTTTGTTCTTCATTATTTTTGTCACTGTCCTGATTTCTTGCACTTAGAGGTTGACAGTTGTGGTAGCCACAATGGATGCAAGGTGTTAGGGGGCTTGAGTGCCTATCAATGAGAAGTGCAGTACATGCATTCATTTTCATACCAGCATTTCTAAAACCTGGTAGGGAAATGAAATATACACTGTCAGGATTGAAACACTTGCTTCACCACTCCATGTGTGCTATAAGTTGTAGCAAGCAGCTTGCTACAGATTTTTAAATGTAGAAAACGTTTTTTTTTGCCCCTCAGTAAGAACACAGACTTAGAGGACCTGGCACTCCTAGAACAACAGGGAGGAGTTTCAGATTGTGGAACAGGAATGGCTTTTTTTTTTTTTAATCGGCACTGGTTGAGAGTCACCGGACTGTGGAACTGCAGAAGGTGCAAAATGAGCCAGCTATGGCTCTAATAAAGGATAAAAAACAATGAGTAAGCCTGGTATGAATTCTGCTTAGACTTGATGATTAGAAGATGAAGCATAGAATTAAAAAGGAATGGTTATGGAAGGCTCCCAGAACTAAAGGTGAAGTGCCCTTTGAAAGAGTATTGATCCAGTTATGCTTTCT
>NC_056725.1:647777692-647890192 GCF_019279795.1 Protopterus annectens
AGATTTCTGGCTAAGAAGGCAGCTACAAAACTAATGATGGCTAAAAATCCAAAGTACCCCAACATGCAATAAAACATTGCTAATGAACCTTCATTACACTCAACAATAAGCTTCCATGAAAAGCTCCTGTTGATATCTACAAAAGGTGGAGATATTATCAACCAAGCTACACATACAACGACCTGCAACAATGAGCAAAAAATAATTATCAAAAAAGAAGTTCTGGACGCCATCCATTTTTGCAGTTTGCTGCCTGGTTTTGTAGCTTTGAAGGCAATGACCACTGTAATAGTTTTAGCCAATACTGAGGAAACACATAGAGTAAAGAATACACCAAAAGCAGTTTGGCGGAAAATGCAGTTTTCATTTCTTGGGCGTCCAATAAAAAGAAGGGCACAGAGGAAACACAACACCATACTGAGAAGAAGAAAATAACTGACTTCACGGTTGTTGGCCTTGACAACTGGAGTATCATGATGTCTGACAAAGATGCATAAAGCAGCCAAAGGGACAAGAGAAAGAACTGTGCTAATTGTAGCCAATGATGCACCCAAGGGTTCTTCATATGAAAGGAACTCCATATACTTCGGAATGCAGACATCTTTCTGGGAGTTGGACCAATAATTTTCAGGGCACTTGACACAGTCACCTGTTTCTAATAGAAAAGTAAGTAAAATATAAACCCTTGGGTACTTGTAATATTTATGCAGTTAACATGCAAAAATTGTAGCAGACTTGCAAATGCATTTACTCACATATATGTGTTTATATACTATCTATATAATATATAATATACAGTGCACATATGTCAATGTACGTTTTTGATGTGTAAGCCATTTGAGCACTTAACCAGGCTAAAGTTCCCCTAATGTCTGTGAACATAAACAACTGTGCACTGGGGCTTTACCTGACTATTAGAAAATGTGGATAACTACATAATCAAATAAATTTCAATGAAAGAATATTTAGCATTTATTAAAACCGACACAATTCATTAACATTACAAAAATCAGAATAGGCGACAAGAACAGACTAAACCATTATAGCAGTTGACCAGGAGTGTAGCATATTTACCTCTTGTGGCAATGAGGATATTATAAGCACAAAGAATAAATGAAACAAAGTCAAATTTAATTTACATATGTGGATAAAACAGTATAGGGCAACAAAATGAATTGGAAGAGAGCTTAACCTAGTCTAAAGTCTATAACAACAATCTGCAGAAGAAGGAACAGTTCACTGTCATGAATATGTTATCTAAGGCCTCTTCCCCCACTGCTAAACATCTCTGTCACCTTTGTAAGCACGCCTTATAAGTTGTAAATTTCTCACTACTTAGAAAAGCGTAAAATAGATTGATACCAATGTATGATACCTGCATCTATGAAGCCATGATGGGCTGACTGTTTGATAAGTAGATGATTCAGTTAGTATTCAAGAGTTTCTAGTATGAAAAGCTAGGACAGTTTGTGTTAAGGCTACTGAAAAAACAACATACCAATGACAACTGGTAGAAAAATAAACATGCATTGATGATGTATTTATAAATGATAAACTTGAATGTGTATGAAGGTGAATGATGGTTGAAAGATCCTCAAAGTTATTTTTGCAGCATCCACTGTCATAAAAGGATATCCCCTAACTATGTGATCTTCAAACCTGTAAAAACAGATACATTTTTGATGGGTTAGACCCTCTGCACTAGCTTAAATAAAAATGTATATGGTCTTAGCTCTGAACACTGGGTAATTTTTTTGCCAAATAGAGATTTTCCCTTTAATAACCTTTTGTTTTCTTTTCAGCTTCCCCATATTTATGATTTTCATAGCATCCCACTGCAAACAATACAAAGTAAGTAAGTTCATTCATTTGTTCATTTTCTGATTATTCATATAATCCATTTCAGGGTCATGTGGAGCTCATGCCTATCTGACACTTAGTGGATGCATGATTCAGAAAATAGTTTTGGATGTTTTTTTTTACAAACCAACTTTTTTAGTGCTAAAAATGCACATATGAACAGTATGAAGGACAAACTATAAAAGCAGAGATAAAAAAAGTTCAGCTCTGAAGGAAAGAACACTATCTGAGAACCAAATGGTCCTTTTGTAGACGTAAGCTCTAAGTCGACATAATCATGTAATTCTAAAATTGCAGTAAAGGGCCTTATGTTGTGTGTCTCTTACATCTGAAGCTCTGGGAGTGATACCAGGTTCATAGATTGACAGTGAAAGGGTAGATGAATCTAGAGTGCAGTGAATGATGTGGCTGCAAATCTAAATCAAGTGATCAGTCTTCACCAGTAAGCAACCCCTCCCCCCAGCTCTACAGTCCCAGTCTCCACAAAAAAAGCACTTACAGGATCTCGATAAACAGTAAATGACTGGTAATCACTTTCAAGGCGGTACAATTTCACAAGCATATTAACTTATTTATGTATTTATTGTTATTTTGAGGTGGGAAAGAAAGTATCAATTTACAGGCTGCAGGGAAAATCTACATGAAGTCTAGCTATCATGTGATGTTTGGCAGAGCGAAAGATGTCACAGCTCAGGTACAATGCTGTTCAAAAGATGGGTAGTGGAATTCACTGTTTATTAATAGTTAATTCAGGGAACTGATGTCAAGAAAAAGTCAGTGGACAGAAACAGACTGCAAATCATAGCTTAAATTGTAAAACTGAAAGTGTCATGATGTGATGAATATAATGCTGTGATAGAAAAACAAGAAGACTAGATAAGTGAGTGGGTGGAGGATAAATCTATTAATATGCCAAACTGTAAATCACAGACTATGAGTTGGATAATTCACTTTATCAAATAGGAATAGTGATGTGATTTCACTGAAAACAAATGTTCTGCTAAAAGACCTAAAGACTGTTGCTATTAATCTTTTCTTCTTAAAGGGAGGCTGCATATCTTTCATTGGAAGATACAAGGGGCAGAACTTTCAAATGTGGGAGAAAAATGTGTCCCTCGTGTGTGTGTGTGTGTGTGTGTGTACACACACACACACACACACACACACACACACACACACACACACACACACACACAAACACACACACACATACACATATATGTGTGTGCGTATGTGTGTGTGTATCTTTGGAATTCTCAAATAAAGTTGGTTTGGAAATTAGATACGCAAAGCCAGATTTGATTGTAGTGTGAAACTTGAATTAACTAATTCTGGAGGTTGTGAAGGTCACAATTCAAAATAAAAAGAAATAAAACAGTTGTTAAGCCTTTTATGAGAAAAATACAGTTTTAGGCGATATAACTTTTCAAATTAATTGGTGGTTTATTGCTTTCACTTGTTGTGTCTTCAGCTGAAATGTATAAACACCTGGTCAGATATTGTAACTAAGTGCTGTTAAGTTATGTATCTGGTTAAAAAGCAATTGATTATGCAGCTGATGAAGAATGGATAACTAAATTTATAGGTGTCATCCCTGTAGCATGCCAGGGGTTGTGTGGATGGTGTCTTGGTCACAGGACCAACATGGTCACAGGGCCTATTATTACATTCTGACACCAAGCAAGGATATATACAGAGCACTGAGCAGAAGTTTATTACGGTCTCCAGAGCAGCAGTGCACTCCATACCTGAGGTAGAGCCAATGCACCAATTAAGTCTCTGAAGCCTGCAGTCATGAAATGGAGCTGTAGGGCCACCCACCCACCCATACATTTAGCTATAGTTTCAGTCAGGCATGGATGGCAGAATCAGCACTGACAAAAAGAAGCAATATCATATATATGACTGGCAGTGTGCCTTGGCAAATGCAGGGAACAGTAAAGTGGTTTCCTCAGTGTGTCATCTTGCCTAAAACGACCATGTTAAGGAAACAAAAGTTTGATACACATAGGACAAAGCTAATGACAGAGTTATCATTTGGAAGTTATAGACAGGGTGTGTGGTACTACCTTAAGATATCAGAATAAGCACCACACATGCCTGTCCTGGGATTGTTTAACTGTCAAGTGCACAATGCCATTTACATAGCAGAGTACTGGACAGTGGAGTAAGACATAGCAATGCATATGCTAGGGTGGGATACTAGATTCATGTGCTCAGTGCTTCATGTTTTATAGTAAATGTACACGTATGATAGACATGCAGCAGACAGGTGCAGTGGACATGGTAATGCTGTTGCTGCCCAGATGCAGCTAATGATTCAAAAGAGAGTTAGCAGCAGATGCCAGTCTGTACCGAGGTTAAAACGTCTTGGCAAAGCTGCACTATGTGTAAACTGTCATGGCTATTTTAGTGCAGTGGACACAATCATTCACAAAATCTTTGAGCTATCTTGCCTTATTCTGCAGTAATGAATTTAGATCAGCACTAACTGACACCTTCAGGTTTACCAGATGGAAAACGATTATTCTGCCATACGTAGTATCAGTATTTCATGGCATAGCTTTGGGTACAGTCTACCCTTGCTGCTCTATACTGCTGGGGGGGAGGCAGTTCACAAACAGCATTAATAGCTCTTTTGAGGTGTCAGGTAATTGCCTTGGTTAGTGAAGTACTATATACTTTGGCTGAATAGCTCTGCATTCTGGACTCTTTTCTTACATACCCTAACTTCTGCAGTGTGTATACTGTGTCTAAATCACTATTTGTGCATAGGTTATTCTGGTTTGGAGATTAATTCATGTGTATGTGCCATTGATGTATTTGATTGTATTTGTAAGATGGGGTGATGGATGCAGTCTGGTTCTTAGTACCACAGTTTTTGAATTTTGATATAGCAGTGTTTACAATATGTTTGCCATTTACACAGGTACTCTGTTTTATGTGAGTACATATGTACTACATGTGAGTACATGAAACATAATAACATACTCCTGTAACTCCAGTGCACTGATTTTTGTGGATTGCACTTGGTATTTTGCTGTCTTCTTTCTTTGCATTTGGCCATGCATGTACAGTGCATACCAGTTGAATAAATCCTTCTCTGAATTTCCATTCTGTTGGTATGATTAACTGGGATGTGAATATGAGCTTCACATTTTCATATAACAAAAAGGACTTTGAGTGACTTTAACTGGACTGAGATTAAATGAATGTTTTTAGTTTCTTTAATTTCCTTACAGAGTGTGCTAAGTACACATGCTCCTGATTAAGCAAACTATTCTGCATCTAGAATGCTGTACAGTAAACTGTTACATAGTTAATGCATCATGTACTTGAACCATGTTATAGGGACTACTTTTATTTATCTTTATTTTCAACTATTTGATCATTGTATTCATGCATTTCTAGATGAGCTAAGCTTCTCATTTCATATACATCAGTGCTGAAACTATAGTTAAAGCAGATAGTAACAGCCTTTTCAGCGTTTTGTTATGACATATATCATATCATATCATATCATATCATATACATTCTTGTTCAGCTATTGCCCAATTTGCTTGTTGAGTACACTCCGTAACAATTTCACCAAAGTACTTATCCATCCTCTTTTTTAAATAAAGTTACATTAGCAGTCAACATACTAGTTTCAGACAATATTTCCCTTCTTCTGTAGTTATCTCGGAGAATGATATAGCCACTTGATTATTTCTACTTAGCATTTTAATTACATTTGTCTGAGCTATGCTAACATTTTTAAGCGCTACACACTACAAAAGGAAACCATCTCATGAGATTTTGTATACATAAATCAAATTCTGCTACTACTTAAATTAGGATATGCCTTGTGATTTGCAAGTTAACTAAATAAAGTGAAAAATCCAATCCTCATGCATCTATACCTGCAGGAAAACCTGTGCAAGCTCTTTTAATCTATTTTGGTATAAATTTTCCTTGTAACCTGTTTCTGAACACATTCAAACTCCCTAGTTCTTTTTCTAGAAAAAGTCCATAATGTACAGCCATATACAGTATAGCTTTACTGGAAAAGCTCACTTAGAATCTGCCACAGATTGCTATGAAGGAAAGGTTAGTTTGCTTTTTTTTTCTTGTATTTTGCATTGTTTCATGGCCTTCATCTATTTTGTATACTGTGTTATATTTTCTTTACCCTGTGTTTTACTTGTATTTTATTTTTAAATGCTTATTTAAACTAGGATAGAGACCACAGGTGTGTTTCTTGTGAGTCACACAGAAATTAAAATTTCCCCCACCCTCCCACTCTGGTGCTGTTGTGTTTTTAAACTCAACTGTTTTTCTAGTTGCCTTCACCTTATGTTAATTTGAATATTTATTTCCTTCCCTCTTCTCTTTCATTGGTATTGTGAATAAGCACAACATTATTTATTTATTACATTTATTAACTGGGTTATGTCTGACCAGGCCAGAAGCCCGTTTTCCGTGGAGGCCAGGGAGAAAAGCTCCACAAGCAGTAACAAAGCTTAAATTATAATTAATATAATACAGTAGACAGTATATAATAAAACAATAGTACACATGTATACAGAGTCTGTAAGCTTAAAACGAAATACTAATTACAAAGACTATTGTTAAGTTAGAAATACTAATTACAAAGTGTGCACAAAATAAAATAAAATCAGAGACAGTATGTTTAAATATTAACAGTGATGAAAGGCATGGAGTTATTAACTATGTACAGAATGTCTGAAATAAAAAAAAATGTGAAATCAATCCCCTTCAACTATTTAAATTTATTGGCCTTCCCACTGGACTCCACAGAGCCAGAATACAATGCACCTACACCCTTCCAATCTGTCTTGCCTTTTAAAATTAGTGGCTTTCCACTTTAATAGCTAAAGCTTAAGTTACCTCCTCTTTCATATCTAACTGCTTATTGTACACTGTAAGTTTTGGGATATTAACCCATTTTTCCATCTTACTTTCAAAATCTGCAACATCCAAGACCAGCAATTAATGTAGAGCCCACATTCTGCCTCCCAGTAGTAATCTTGGGGTTAATGCTTCTGTTTTGCTCTTGGTGGAAGAAGAAACCTACGGACATTATTTCTTGCAGACGTTTGCTCACCAGAAAGCCTAACAACTGCTTATTTTGTGCCGGCTTGGAATTTGTGCTTATATTTTACTCCTGGTGAGAGAAGAAACTGATTGCATTGATTCCTGATTGCTTCTGATTGGGCAGTGAGTGTCTGTGTTGGACCTTTCTGATTGGTCTGGTTGCTATTCAAGGTATCTACCAGGAAGAAGCTACAGCAAGCCTACAGACCCTTGCATCATCGGGGACAAGACTGTTTATCACAAAAAGACATGATTAAGAAAAGAATTGAAGAAAATTTATACAAAGATACTTAATGCAATTGGAAACCTTTTTAAAGATACATAAGATGTGGTAGGAGTAAAGGCACACAAATTGACAAACTGTATGCAGATTCTAAAATTTATTCTCAGACATAACAGATTACAGATATATTCACAAAATCTAATGCAAAACAGTTTGGCTCCACAAAAGTGGTGATAAGTTGTCCTAGTGACATGAGGTAACCCAAGATACTGGAATCAATTTAGATTATATTGAAAAAGAACTACGTAAACTGGATCCAAACAAAGCACAGGAAGGTGACAGCATTAGTAACAATGACCTGAGAATACTTCAGCAAGAACTTACAGTACCATTATATCTATTTTTCACTAGGTCATATAAATATGGGGAGATTCCTCAGGATTGGAGACATGTCCTTATTGAACCTGTCTTTAAGTGAAAGGGGAGTAGGACAAACCCAGAGTCATATAGACTCTTAAGTCTACTTTCATGTTGTAGAAAAATAACGGAGAAGGCAATATTGGATAAGTTATTGTCAGAACTGGATAGGCTGGGACTTGAAACCATATATCACCATGCATATGTTGAAAACAGATCTCTTACCACCTGTAACATGATGTTCTATAACACTATAATAACAGCTGAGAATGAAAAATTGTCATGTGGTGTAATTTATATAGATTTAACTTCAGCATTTGACAAGGTCATACACAAAACACTGATCAATAAATTAGTACAACGAGATATTGATGTATACTTGATAAGATGGATAGATGCATGCTTAAAAATAGGACATGGCAAGTATCATACAGCAACTGGACAGGTGAAATCCTTGGTTACAGTCAGAGTATCCCACAAGGCCCTGTCCTAGGGCCTTATTTGAATAGACTGTATCTTTCAGACCTAACGTTTTCATCTGAGGTGTTCTACAGTCTATATGCATATGACCTGAAATTGGGTAAACTGATTACATGTGTTACAGATAAGGCATGCCTGCAAAATAACTTGACTGAATTGACCATTTGGGCACAGGAGAATAATATGCTGATAAATACATCAAAACTAAGCATATTAGATTTGGGAGGCATAAACTGAAATGTGAATATTTAATACAGCACACAGTGATTGAAATTGCAGACTCATTTAAGGACCTGGGTGAATGAGTAGATTCACCTGTGAGTTTTCCTAATCATATCAACCAATTGGTTAATGATAGTTATAGACCTATAGGTTGTATAAAAGATTTATAAATTCTGGGAAATCTAAAATGATGAAGTCATTGTTTATTAGTTACATTCGATCCAAACTTGAGTATGGAATAACAATATAGAAACCCTATAGGAAAACAAGCATGAGTAATCTGGAAGGAGTACAGCAGAAATATACCAAGGGCATCCATGGATGTGAAAATCTAAGTTATTATGAAAGACTAAAATATCTGAACTTGTACAGTGTCTCTTACAGATATCTAAGAGGAGATCTTATTCGGTTATAGAGGGCATTTAGGGACAACTACCTCTGGGAATGTTTGGGGTTATGAAAAAGTACTAGAGAATCATCAGACAACCTATCTAGATGATTCTATAGGAATGAGAAGTGTACTAATTGGTACTCTGACAGAGTAGCTGATGCTTGGAACAGACTACCAAATTATATTAAAACAAGTACTAATTTAGATTTTTTTAAGAACAGTCTGGACACTTATTATGGGAACAAGTGTTTTTGTATATTGGCAGGCTAGAAGGGCATTAAAGCCCGTGCTTGAAATATTTGTATGTATGTATGTATGTATGTATGTATGTAAAGAGCCTGTGGCCTGCTTCTCATCTGATTATAGAAGAAGCAAAGGAGCATTGTATCTCAACAGTGTGAAGCTGTGGTGAAACCAGCACTAGTAGTAGCCAGACAGCAGCCATTCAGGAATCCCATCTTTCCATCATTCTTGACAAAGCTAATTGTTTCTTTTTAGTAAGTACTGCTAGATTTGCTGCTGTCTCACCTAATATCAGAATATCTCCCTAAACACTTCATCCATAAATCATAAGGGTCTACTAATTAGTCTCCCCTCAAGTGTTTGGCAGTGCCTGTATAAATGCACACACTTTTGACATTTTTCCTGTAAAAGCACCCTTTAAATTTCTCCAGTACCTAGTTTTACACATGGCAGCTAGTTTGCAGTGACAAGTACTGCCCCCAGAGCTGCAAACCAGGTACTCTTCACAGTAATTTATATTCTCACTCCAAACATCTAATCAATAAAAAAGGCCTGTTGCCATGGATATGAACTTTCTCACTATCTCTGTTACCAGCTTGGTGGATATGAGCATCCTGATGCAATGTATAAATTGCCTAATATTTACTGACAACTAGTTAATTCTCAAACACACTGATGTGGTATGTGACAGATTTATTTACATAATGTCACTGGAGGCAAAGCTCCCACATAAAAGTTGTCCTAATATCTGTTAGGTTGTCAGTAGTACACACACTGCACCCATCACTCACAATTCAAAGAAGATACATAGATCTACATATGCTGAGGCAGTTAAATGTAATCTTCCTAAACCCCAGAGACCTCCTAGACAAAGTACACATAACAAATACCCTGAGCAGCCAAGAATGCACTCTTTCAAAACAACACCCACATCAGCACCTACTACTCCATCTCAAGGATCCTCTGCTTCTAAGCTCATAAGGCAAGCCATCGCACAATTCAACACAGCATTCTGGTCATTGAAGACTCCATTGTGAGACACACTTATGTCCCTCTCACCAGGATGAGTAAGGAGGAAGTAATTAACTGTGTAGGTGTGCAACCATGAGGAAAGGAAAAAAATCTTGAAAAGGATCAAGTCATTAAATTCTACAATAGCAGCCTTACAGATTAAGACACAGAATGACGCATACCCTAGATGAAATTTTATATCAAAGATTCAGGACCAAAGAGTTAAGCCTCAACTAATTACACACTGTCCACTTTGACCATTGGTGAGGAAAACACATCCACACATTTACACACACAAACACATGTAAATATATATACATGCACACACATACAGTCTCCCACAATCCACTTGTTTACTGCTATCCATATTTCATATTTTACATGCTATCTCTGATCCCTCATTTATTCTGAATTCTACTTCCTTGTTCCTTATGATTTCTGCAAGCTATTTTTTAAATTCACAATCCAATCAACACCTGTACTTGAAGTAAATTTCTTAATATCTCTCTTTTGCCATATGTAATTTCCCTTATGCAATATTATCCCTGTTTTTATTTCGCTTGATAAGGTCATCCCAGATATACTGGTTTGCTTGCTGAAATCCAGCCAGGTGTTCTCCCAGATCTGGTGTTTCTTTTGTATCATATAACATTTTAGTTGAAGTTAAGCTTAAACATAACAAGAGAATGAAGAAAGCATTCATGCTTTGAAGAAGCATTTAAGCCTATTGATGAAGTGCTTATATTAATTAACCCTTTGTTGACATGTCTCATAAACAGGGTCATCCTTTTAGTGAGATATTCCTTATTATTTGTTTAATTGATGCATTAGGCAGACCCCATTTGTTCCCTTCTCCCAATGCTTTCCCTTGTCTCTTTTTCTTATTTTTATATTGTCTTCTACATTATACTATCCTAAGCAGTGTTGACTACTGACTGATTGCAGAATTGGAAAGTGTGATTTTCTACAAATAAGATAATAGGATCATAACATACACAAGGTAGTTGGACCAGAAGCAATGTGTACCTTGTCAGTAACCGCCCTGAAGTTGTACCCTTTTCAATAAGAGTGAGGCCTGTACATCCTAGTATAAATTTAAGGGTAAACATTCAGATGATTTCTGATAGCTGCTTTTTAAAATTCATAAAATACAAAGTGTTCCATTCTGCAGCTACTGTTCCTGTTATTACATATTACTAGTTGTAATATATTGCTTATAGCCATGGTCATGGCTGAAAATTCCATTGTGGCAGTCCAGTAACCCAATTAACACATAAGTAAAATAAAATAAATCATAGTTGCTGAAAACAGAGTTCACAGAAACAAATAATCAAAATGAATAAAGTTTAGTTTCAGAGTAAAACAATGCATCAGTTAAAAAAAAACTATGTGATGAAATCAAAAAAGAGTTAATTAAAATTGTTCAGACAAACTTAATAGCCATTCTTTGACTTAGGATGCATGGCTAAGTTGCATATTCAAAAACAATGCTGAAATGATAAATAGGTCAATCCATTAGGTTCTATAGCCATGCATGCTATGCAGTGGCTATTGTTCCAACTGCTATAAGGGTAAAAAATCTACTTGAAAAGACAGTGGAGAAACTCCAGAAGAGAATATGTATTTTGTCCAGAGATACTGCTAATTCTCACACACCATCATATTTCTCAAAAATTTGTTCACTCTGTCATGCCTTGTATATCAACCAGTTTACTTAACTTTCACCTCTTCTCGCCTTTGCACCTACTCGTCTGCAGCTTACACCTGTATGTCACATTATTTAAGTACTTATACTGTTTACCTTGGTGTTCTTCTCATTGCTATTAAATACAATGGTTAAAGTATGTCTTCTAGTATTAAAGCCAAAAAGCCAAATACATTGTGCGATGTGTGTCTGACATGTCCTTATTGCAATATTTTTTTGTTATTTAGTTTAAGAACCAAAAAGGCTGCAGTATGCCCTATCATTCCACTGAATGAATAGAGCTATTGGCAGAAAAGATCAAGGGTAGATTTTCCCTGGGCATAAATAAATACACAATCATGCAAAGTATTCTAAAACATAGTTTTTTCTATTTTAAAATAGTTGGTGATTTATAAAACAAGTTTAATATTTTTTTAAATAAGTTTTTAATGCATTTTAAAATAGTGACACAGATTTATGTTATATAAGTTCACATATTTTAAAATCTTGTCACGTGATGAAGTGGTGTTCACATGATTTGATGTCATGGATATTTAATTTCATTGTTGTGTATACTTTTCAGTTCTGATGAAGTCTCAAACACAAGAAAACAAAAGCACTTAATTTTTATTTATTTTTTATTTAATGAAGATTGACTAATGGACTGTTAGATTATACAGCAGTCTTGTTGGTCCAGAGGGAGAACCTCCCAGTATAGATTTCAGATTCAGTCGACCCATGGGACCTCACCAATAGATCACCAGGGGAGGATGAGGCCCATACCACCAAATGCTCTGAGATATCTCACGGTGATGGATCCCTGAAATGTCCTTCTAGGCTGGGATGGGATATGACACACCAAGTTGTTATACCCACCCCTCTCTGGAGCCCTGTATGATCTCTTCTGTCTTGAGTCCTGCTCCACGATTAGTGCATTGTCCAACCCTGTCATTCACCATTTGTCTGCTCTCTGTTTGTCTCTCTTCACCCTGTTTGATTCTATCATAGTGCCATTCTTCACATCTAGCATGTACATTACTGTTTGTTGTCATTTTGTCTGATCCTCTGCTTCCTTTTCCTCTTTTCCCTACTTTTCTGAGTAACCCTTTCCTGTCCTTTTATGCATCAAACAGTGGTCACTGTAACAGTGCATATGCAAATATTATATAGGTACTTAACTTTCCATGTCTCATGGTGCCATTCTGCAAAGGGACACACTAATATGTGCACCCTAGCTAATACATGTACTGCTTTACTTTACCTATTTCCTGACCAGGTAAGCCCACTGGGCACAATTGTCCCTTTTCAGGAGCAGCTTGGGAACAATGACTGACTAAGTGACTTCCTCAGAGTCATGCAATATGCAAATGTGGGTGGTAGGAATCAATCCCTGTACTTTGGACACAGGAAGTAGCTCATAAACAGCTGTGAGCTTTAGTCCTCTGGCAATCTACTAGACTTCATACTTGAAGTATCTTAGCCTAAGTTCAAAGTGCAGCATGCAAGCAGTCTGTGTACTATACTTTGTGCTTCTGAGTTTCACTGCACACGTGGGTCTACTTGCATGATTTCAGTTCATAGGTTCATAGGAAATTACTAGGCCTAGCCAATATAACTCAATTTTACCCAATATATGGCCCCTAGGGGCAAGAGGATGGCATGGATTTGTGCCTGTGCATTGAGTATCTTACAGACACCGCACGGTTAGGACAACTTGGACAGCTGCTGAGCAGCTCATTTACATATCTGAAGCACAGCTAGGTGCAATGAAGCACTACATGTCTTATTTTAGATATTTTATATCTTTCTGTGTCACCAAAAAAAGTATTTTACCAGTTACAGAGGACAGGCACATACTCACTAGGGCAGCAACACAAGTGCATTCTAACAATGGTTTTAATTTTGCTCTCTACATACATTTGTTGCTAAAATCTTCTTTATTTTAAATTAGTTTACTGGGAAAGTCTGACTTGGAACGAGTCAGTTTTCAGTGGAGGCCCAGAGAGAAATGCTCCAGAGACATGTTTTTGTAATGTGGGAGGAAACCGGAGCACCTTGAGGAAACCCACATGAATGCAAGGAGGATATGCACACTCCACAGACAAGGCACCCCAGCTGAGAATCAAATTGAAGCACCTCTTGCTGTGAGGTGACAATGTTAACCACTGCATCACTGTGCTGTCAATCATGCATGACAGTATATTTCAGTATCACAGTTAATCCCCTTGATTTGTTTAATATTTCTTACAGGATTATTAGAGGTTCATTACTACCTTTAAAACCTTCCATAATAATCAAAGCACAAATCACAGTAATATATCAGGAGAGAACTGTAGTCAACTTTAAGTGTACCACAACTTTATTATCTTTGCTTTTCATCCATAAAAGACTTCATCAGAACAAACACTTACACATAGTGCCCAACCATGCTTCAATGAAAAGCCACATTCAATTGTTCTGTAAAAACAATTAAAAGTTTCTTAAAGCAGAATCATACCAAGACATGCAAAAACATCATTCAAACCTTCATTAAAATGCACTTGCCAACAATTAAATTGCTGTACATCCTTTGTTTAGAAAGAGTGTTTAGAAAGAGGTTATAAACAATCTAGATTGCCATCTAGTGCTACAGAAATAATCAACAAGAGAAACACATTTTTGTCCCCATATTACCCCAGTCCTTAGTCAAAGCCAAGTGTGCCAACAATTATTCTGCTATAAACAACATGTTAGTTTTCATCTTAGATATGTCAGTTGATAACTTAGTGATACAAAAAATGTATTTGTGATATCTGGAGTAATTTAAAGGGCAATGCTAATTTGTACAAAGCAGGAGGAGACAAGCTTTCTTTTGTGTACAAGAAAAATGTGTGCTGAAAATGTTATTACAACATGACAATACTTTGTGGATAGCAGCCATTTCTGATAAACCTAGGGGTACTTACAAGTGTGTTTTTGTAGTGCCTAAAGGCTTATCAATGAAGGGAGCTTCATTCTGTTACCACTCTTGGACAAGACTATTATGGTCTCAGGAAGGTTTACATGTACTACCAATGGGATTATTTATGTGAGTGTCTTTACATGGTGGGAAGCATTCTATATAGGAATGACTACCAGAGCACTCAATAAAGGAACAAAATAACATTTATATGCCATCAAAAAGAAAAAAAAAACATTAGCAATGCTTTATACAAGCATAGCCTAGTCTGTGCTAAATTCAAAAAATCTTGTTTTTGTGTTCTAGAGCATGTCTTAGATAACAGAAGGGGAGGTGATTGTAAGAATTTCTTAGAAAAGAAAGAAGTTATATAGCAGATTAATTTGAAAGCTGATAGCTTCCCAGGCTTGAATGAAATTATTAATATTAAATGTTTTCTAAAGGACAGAAGGCTCAGAATTAACAGCGGCAGTAGTTACAAATAAAGTATATACAATTTTTCTTATTTAATATATTTTTTATTACACATATCCATGCTATTTATATTATTTATATGTTGTATATGTTATTGATATATTTTGTATCACACAAATTACCCAGAGTGTAGAATATACTTCTTAGAATGTCTGATCTTTCCTGAACTGTTGCCAATTTAAACAAGGTGCCAAACCATTTTAAAGTCCGCTAAATATAACATGTATGAATGTTTATTCTTATTAGCTAATAGAGCTTGTGATCCTGAGAGGACTAACCTCATCTCCACATGAAGTATATTAAATATTTGACCAACATCAAACTCACCTACTTAAGATAAGCATTCTGTCTTCATACTGGTCAGCAATGCCTTATTTTTCCACAGTCTGTCTCCTCCCTCCATAGTCAGCCACTAACTTAGAATGAAAAAAGTACAGTTCTGGTAGAGGACTTAGACCTGGTCATTCCAATTTGATTGGTGTTGACCACTGAAGAGAAAGCATTCCCCCATATCACACAATTTCATAAAAACATATATAATCTTGCTGGGGAATTCTTTTATCAGAAAACAATGATATGAGACATTTGATTAATCCAGACTTTACGCAGTAAACTACATTTCAGTCAATTCCACATGATTAGTTTTTAACAAATGCATGAATATGGCTTATTTGGATGTGCAAAACTCTAGTCCAATCAACTAGTTTCCTTTCTTGACAGAGTTATGCCAGATATAACTGTGATGATTATGGGTTTAGAAACATACTGTCTGTCAGCATGGAAAGAAATATCATTAGCAGTTTATATCATGTATTACTTTGGTTAACAAAGTGACATCAGTGTATGCACGTTGTGCAATTAACATTTCATCACATTATATGCCAGTGATAAACATATAAACATTCCCTCATTAGGTATTAATAACCTGATGAATAAATGGCACAGAAAATGTGCTTAGAAGGAAATCTTATTTCTTGGAATTTGGAGTATGCCACTAACTTCCTCATTCTTCATTGATCTGGGGTCGTATGAATGTCAACATTCATAAAAGCAAAATCTTAGATAAGATTACAAGGGATCAGAACACAAAGGCATATTGGGAAGGTTATGAATACATGCAATGCATTTAACGCTAAGAAAGTAGTGTTTTCTATTTACAAAAGGACTTCACTTTTCTTTGAAGTTTGTTGATCTTTGGTCATACAAGTTGTGATGATGTGACGTAGTATCAGATGTACCAAGGGGAGTAGGACAGTGCATTTGTGACATATGCCGGCATAGATATCTGGAGTTTTGTAAAGAATTATATGTCATTAGAATATCAAGCTGATTTGTACAGATGCTTGTGTTAAAAATATATATTTATAAAGTTGCTTGTGTTAAAAATGTATCAACAGTGGGTCCTGCTGGACAGATAGAAATATACATGTGAGTCAGACTGACTTAAACTATAACTGAGGAAATGTATATATTTTAACAGAGGATACTAGAATGGAAGGGGTTAAGCCCAGCACAGCTAACATTAAGAAAAATAGCCTGAAATTAAATTACTTGATTTAGGCCATAAGGATTTTATCTCACAGTTCTGAATGTAGTCACAGACGCAATGTCTGTGAAAAGCCTGGGCCGGGATCCTGCTTTATTGTTCTTAGTGGTAAACTAATTGCTACCCTGGGCTGCCAATGAATGGCTTGTTAGTTTCTGTAGCAAGGATGGAAGTGTTGGAATTGTTTTACAGTTTCCAGATGCTGTAATAAACCTTAGCTAAAGTTCTATGTATATATTATGACACATCAGTTCCAAATCTTGGCTCAGTTTCTAGTGAGAGGGTAGTCGGGGAACCACAGAGTCAGGTGACCAGATGTGATATCATTATGTAGCCAGCACTGAAATTGGATTTGAATACTAGTGAGAGATGTGAGGAGTGCACTCTGTTTTTGGACCTGACAAGTTGCTCATTTACTTTCATCTTGCCTCGCTTTAGTAACTAACTAATGAAAAATAATTCTTCAGTCAGTTATAAAATATATAGTGAGATTAGCTAAATGTTGTTTTTTTCTTTATCTATCTGAGTCTTTTCAGCTGTGTTTTTTTTTCTGTGGTTGAAACTCTGGTGTTTATTGTAAATAGATACTCAGTATTTTCATGTTTTTATTATTTATTAGATAAATCTAAACCTTTCATTGTGGCTGGTCTTTACAAAAATATTTAACCTTTGAGAGTACTTGCATTTATTTAGTGGCACAGTGTTTCCACGTTTCTGAAAGTCTTGCTGCTTGGTTAAATACTACCATTTGTCTAAGTATTAATTTTACTAGTGTAATTGAGTACCCTGGTTAGAACCTTAAAGTAGCTGGCTTTGGGTGTTCTGGTGGCAGGAAATCTTCCTTATAGTCTGGGTGAAGGTGGTAGAGTGGTTAAGCTGTGCCAACCTCTCCCAAGTGAGTGTGTGTGAAAATCAAATCTCAAAGAGAGTTGTGTGACAGCTACTTTGAACAGGGACATTGAGATCACTGATTTCACAGAGATGATGGTAGAGGACTTGGTTTGGAATACCTGGCTAAGGACTTAGCTCTATAGTGGTTAGTGGTGAGTCTTATTTGGGGCCTGGAGAGAAATCCCAGCCCCAGGACTGGTGTGTGTATTCTCTTTGTGCTCTTAAGGGAAATTGTACTTGGTGCAGAGGGCTGCATCTAAAAATACTGTGTGTGTCTATTTTTCTCACAGTGACCATTCCCCACTGGTGCCAATGGTGAGGACTGAGGCTCCCTGATCACTGGCACAGAGGAGGGATGTCACACAAGGGCAATTTTTTATGTTCATATTATAAACTAGTTTAGTAGAATTAGAAAAAAGACATACACTGTAATTTATAACAACACAGACTGCATTAAAAAATTATATGTTTTTTTTTCATATATTGCATGTTATGACATCTCTTTCCTGCCTTTAATTTGCTTATTATCACTGTCATACTACTAAGACTGAGCAATGAGCATCAGTAATGATATGGTGATATTTTCCCTTAATACTCCTAAAATGTGTCTCATGAAAGCCACATTATGCAGACAAAGGGCTATGTTTGCCTGTAGGCCTCTTATCACTTCCATCACACATTCATAAATCTTACTTTGTCTATTTTAAAAATACATTTAGTACCTTTCTTAATGCATATCACTACTTTTGTTCCACCTCATCTCAACCTCCTTCTCATGGATAAGTGAAGATAGTGATACTGTGCTCAGTGTGTAGTCACTATCATTGTATTGCATAATGTAGTAATGTATTGCTTTCTTTAGACAGTTACTATAAGTTAAAACAAAGGCACAGATGTACTGACTATGGCCTACAAAACAGTAGCACACCATGGGGGTATTACTAGAAATTATTGCTGTAGCACTACTAATGCTTTGTTAGTGAGCTCTATTAGCACAGCAGTCATAAAAGGTAGCTCAGAAACACAAAATAATTGCATTGAGCAAAAACTCATTAGCAACTAATTTACATGTCTGTGAATCAAACATTTAACTGCTCTCTTAATAGCCCACAAAATGTTGCTGCATAGGCATCTACATGTACAGACTCCTACATAGATACATATACAAAGGGACACACAGCCACATTCACAGTGTTACAGTACTTATCTACTGTGACATTAACAGAGTCACTCACCATTGACAATCATTGGTGTACTCAGTAAAATCATGATGTACATTTGTTCCTGTTGTTTCTCTCCAGAAATAGTGTAGCGGAGAGGAGCTTTCTTTGAATTTTTCTACCATGCTACTCCAGTCATAGAGTATGGATCTGGGCAGAACACATGGCTAATTTAGATTAACTAAATTTATCGAATAAACGGACCAGCACTATGGCAAACCATTTATGGAGAAAATAAACAGAAAACTAAAACAAAAAACTCCAAAAATATGGACACACAGAGTGTTTAACAACAGTTAGCAAATGCATTCACAACTCACAGAGCTTTCAGGTATAAACCCTTCTTCAGTGTATATACCATCCAAACTACCACATCTTTTATATCATTAAAAAACATGTGACACAGCCAATCATTAAACAATTAAACAATTAAAACTATCTAAAACTCTTTCTAACTAAATTAGCAACATACTGCTCATACATTTATTCACTTAAAACATTATAGTTGTACAGAATATTTAATGATATAAAATATGTGGTAGTTTGGATGTTATATAGACCGAAGAAGGGTTTATACCCGAAAGCTATATGAGTTGTGAATAAATTTGCTAATTGTTGTTCAAAGTTCCGCATGTCTGTATTTTTTGGAGGTTTTTGTTTTAGTTTTATGTTTATTTTCTCCATAAATGGTTTGCCGTGGTGCTGGTCCATTTGTTAGATATTTTTGGACTATATTAGTTTGGATCAGCCTTGGGCGCTGAGCGTATTGGAAATAATTACACAGCCAACTGGATTATCATCAGATAAAGGAGCTAATAATGGAGTTAGCATTGGATGCTCCCTACATCAATTACTACAGATGAATAGTAATCCTTTACTGACAGAATTTAATGGTATGCCTTGTGACCAAGTTTCAGCTGATAGCTCCTTTTGTGAACTGTTAATGACTCAAGAGAAGAAAACACGGTCTTTTAAAAAATTGCAGTGGCAAAGATTTAGCCTCTTGGCATACCTTGAATATGGAATAGCTCCATGGGGGCTGAGAATGCTTAAAATGCTCTCAACAGGTAATCTTTATCCTGATGTTTTGGCGAAGTGGCAACAATTAAATTTAAACTTAACTGCTGATTATATGAAACTGTTGCATAAGTATTTCTTTAAAATACAAATGGATTTGCAGGAAGAGATTGCTGTAGCTGAAAGCAAACTGCTAGACATGCCTGCATTTACTGAAAATCATGCTGTATATGATGAAATGTTACAGTGTGTAACTGACTATGAAAATAAACTGATTAACACTAAAAGACCTAAGTTGATTCAAGATTTTAAGGACTTCAAAAATAGAAATATCTTTTCCTGGCTGAAATGTCAATGTAATGTTATGTGAGTAGAGGGGGTGAAATAGTGGAACCACTCAACAGCTTGATATGCTAGACGGTTTCTCACTAAGCAATGTTAACTCTGGCATGAATAATATGAATGAACAGTTAAATTATAGTATCTCCATCCCTTCAAATAATTTATCAGATCAATTAAAAACGTCCGTGAACACAACAGGAAGTACCCAGGCTGAGCTACATAATGGTACAGTCCATCCTGCTTCTGAGATTCGTAATAGCACTATCCCTTTAGTATTAAGGCTACCGGAAGTGGTAGCCTTCAAACAAAGGGATACATCAAGAGACAGAATGCAAGGAAGGGGAAATGAACAGAAAAGATGTCGAAGCAAAGGTTCCGTAACACGGAGTCTCACAGTAAGTGAAACAAAGTAAATGGAACTTCTGTTGTTAATCTGTTGGACTTATTTTTAACTGAACATGAACTTAACTGACTAGGTAAGGGCTTACAGCTTATACCTTCAGGGACTGATGGTGTGGTTAATGCCCTAACAGAACTGAAATTGTTTGTACATAATTTGGGTTTGACATTGCTATATACAGACTCTATGTTATCTATGGTACCACAATGCAAAAAATCAAGCAGTTTTGTACCTATTAATTGTCCTGTAGTTGATGCATTTCATAACATCTGTGAGTGCGAAATCAGAGAATACTATAGTATAAAATATAAAAATAAATGCTATAATTTAACTGTTTCTGAATATGAAGCATTTAGAAGGTTTGAAAGTAATACAAATATTATTATAAAGCAAGCTGATAAAGGAGGAGCTGTAGTAAGTCAACAGGATAGACTACAAAAAATCTATGTATTAATTGTTAAGTGACACGATTGCGTTTGAAGAAATAAATAGTGTGGATGTTTCTAATTTTGTTAGTAGAGTTAATATGGCAGTATATTAACTGCAGTTTAATTTAGACATTTCTTTATAATTAAACACAAAAGCACGTTGAAGGCACAAACCACACAGGAACAGAAAACAGCAAAAGTGTAGCAAATATCCAAATAATTCATTTGTCCACAAGAAAAGAGATTAAGCACTTTCATATAAGTACTTCATCAGAATCACAACACTAAACACATCCAGCACTCTTAAATACCCCACCCTCAAAACCCAAACAAATGAAAATAACAAATACATTAACCCATACTATGACTGTTAAAAAAGTGATGTGAAATATGACCCAGCAAACATTAGAGCCTCGCAATGCATTTAAACATTTGATGTTGATAATATAAGTTAATACATTTATATCAAAACTAATTCAAATGCATAAAATTCATAAAAATGATTTTCATAAAAGTAAACAAATAACATATACACATACTGAAACAGGTTGATAGCTTAAGAAATAAATGTGGAATCAGACCACATAAACCCACCCCCTGGGAAAGTATGTGGATACTATATTAAAGGACTGTTTGGGGTCCTTTGACCACATTCGCAGAGATTCCTGGGATTTTCTCATGAAAATGAAAAATGTTGAATTTAATGAACATTGTGTTTTTGTTACAATTGATGTGGTTGAACTGTTCAATACCATCCCACATGATGTGGGATTAAAATGGTTTCATAGCTTCTTGTGTGAGTGTACTAGCCTGGATAATAACACTGTTAATGTTCTTGTGCATGGAATTGGTATTAAAGTATAACTTTGTCTATTTGGAAGGTCAGTACTATAGACAAAGAAAAGGGGTAGCAATAGGGGCTTCTTGTGCCCCTATTTTCACAAATATTGTATTGTTACAATGGGGAGACACATTTTATTCCCACATTTTGAGAGAACACCTTGGAATTTGTATCTCTGACTTTTTGATGACATTTATATTGTGTGAGATAGTGAAGTGAGTGAAATTGAGGGGTTTATTAGTTTTATAAATGCATCTACCCCTATTTTGAGCTTCACTTATCAATACAACCCCTTTAGTATGAATTATTTAGATTTTACCATGTCCAAGGACATACAGAACAAGAGATGGGTTAGCACCATATTTTGAAAACCAGCCTACAGCAACAGTATATTACATTTTGAAAGTAACCACCCCCCCATCAAAAATTTGGTATCTTCAAGGGGCAATACATCCATCCAGCCCATATGGTTTCAAGTTGGGAAACCTTTAACAAGGAATGTGAGAAAATGGGACATATGTTTTCTAGCAGAGGGTACCCTACTGAGATGGTCACGCAGGTATGTAGGGATATAACAGTCAAAAGGCAAACAGGAGATATTATTCCCCTCATTTGTTCCCATGAAACTTCAGGGAGCAATTCTTTTAGGAGAGGTGGTACAAATAGTAGGTTGGATTTACAAGGAGCTTTTATTACACAATAGTACAATAAGGCTGCCCACATTAGAAGCATTATTTATAAATATTGGCACATTTTTCCTACTTCAGGGAAATGAGCATGGTGGCTAACCAAAAACCCAAAATCATATTCAGGACAGGGAAAACCTTGAAAAATCATTTGGAGCAAGGCACTTTTGACCATGGATTGGAGTTTACAAAGAAAAAATGGGGAACTTATAGGTGTGGCAATTGTGCCCAATGCAAAATGGTCTTTGAAGGAGATTGCGTTACAGTGAATCATTTTAAAATTTTTCAAGGATTCACAGTAATTGTAACTCAGTGGGGGTTATATATGTCACCAGATGCTCAAAATGTGAGTGTTTCTATGTGGGGAAAACTAAGAGAAAGTTCAAGGAGCGTATGTATGAGCATGGATTGGACATCAGGAAGGGGGATATAAAAATGCATTGACCAAGCACATTAGTGAGGATAAGGACCACAGCTTCACCTTATTTGTTTTGGAATATTTACAATGGAACCTCAGGGACCATGGGAAGATCTGTTAGAAACCAAGGAGCTGAGGTGGCAACTGAGGCTCAATGCTACCCCCACCCAGGGTTTGAATGAAAGTACCTCTATAGCTAGCATTTTAAAGTTGAAATCATATGTGGTATGATTCCACATTTATTTCTTAGGCTATCAACCTATTTTAATATGTATATATGTTATTTGTTTACTTTTATGAAAATCATTTTTATGAATTTTATGCATTTGAATTAGTTTTGATATAAATTTATTAATTTATTAACATCAAATGTTTAAATGCTTTGTGAGGTTCTAGTATTTGCTGGGTCATATTTCACATCACTTTTTAACAGTCATAGTATGGGTTAATGTATTTGTTATTTTCATTGGTTAGGGTTTTAAGGGTGGGGTATTTAAGAGTGCTGGATGTGTTTAGTGTTGTGATTCTGATGAAGTACTTATATGAAAGCGCTTAATCTCTACCAATGATGAATTATGCAACAATAACATTAATGAGATGATACTTGAATTTAAGGAACAAGGTTATGAGGACACCCTCTTAGAGAATGCTAAGGCTGACATATTAGCTACTAGGGGAAGTCAGTCTAAACCATACTTTTCAGAAAATGGCACTATGGTTAGTAATAATAGTAATAATAATAGAGGAAATAAGAATTTAAGGTATATTACAACATTTAGCAGACGGTCTGATGGGATTAAATGTATCATTAGGAAGGACTTGGAAATCTTGAAATCTGTACCAGAGGCAGCCAATGTAATAGGAATAACACCTAATTTTAGTTATAAGAAGTGTAGAAATCTATAACAGAGGCTGTGTTATAAAGATATGTTAGGTACCAATAAAAGAACACAAGTCTATATAAAGAGAGGCATGGCACCATGCTATAAATGCAAGTGTTGTACTGATATTTTGAAGGGAAATAGATTTGTGCATCCAGTGAGTAACAGAGAATATGTATTTAGATATTTTGCCACCTGTGACATTACTAGTATAGTGTATATGGCTAACTGCATAAAATGCTGTGCCCTTTATGTAGGGAAGAGTACAAGAAATTAAAAAAAGAATCACTGAGCATAAATCTGAAATAAGAAGGGAAGTGTCTAGTAATGCCTTAGCAAAACACATAATGGATAAAGAAAGTGAGCATAGGTTCATGTTCAGGGTTATAAATGTTAAATTTAAGAATAGGAGGGGTTGTAACCTGAATAACATAATGGAGTTATATGAATATGACTGGATTATAAGATTAAATGCTGAACGTTGGCCAGGGCTAAATATATCTGTCAGTATTAAGCCAGTATTAAAGAAATGACAAATGATGTTGAAGGGTATATTAATGTATTTTATAAGTTTTATATAAAGTTCTGTACAACTGTTTTGTATGTGTACTTTTTCTTTTTCTTTTGGCTGTTCCCATTAGGGGTCACCACAGTGGATCATCTGTTTCCATTTCTTCCTGTCCTCTGCATCTTGCTCTGTCACACCAACCACCTGCATGTCCTCTCTCACCACATCCATAAACCTTATCTTAGGCCTTCCACTTTTCCTCTTACCTGGCAGCTTCATCTTTATCATCCTTTTCCCAATATACCCAGCATCCCTCCTCAGCACATGTCCAAACCAATGCAATCTCACCTCTCTGCCTTTGTCTCCAAACCGTCCAACCTGGGCTGACCCTCTAATATACTTATTCATAATCCTGTCTACCCTCGTCACACACAATGTAAATCTTAACATCTTTAACTCTGCCACATCCAGCTCTGAGTCTTGCCTTTTTCTCAATGCCACTGTCTCCAACTCATATAACATAGCTGGTCTCACTGCCCTCTTGTAGATCTTCCCTTTCACTCTTACTGGTACCTGTCTGTCATAAATCACACCTGACACTCTTCTCCACCCTGCCTGTGCTCTCTTCTTCACCTCTCTTCCACACTCGCCATTACACTGAACTGTTGATCCCAAGTATTTAAACTCATCCGCCTTCACCAACTCTACTCCTTGCATCCTCACCATTCCTCTATCCTTCCTCTCATTCACACACATATATTCTGTCTTAGTCCTGCTGACCTTCATTCCTCTCCTCTCTAGAGGATATCTCCGCCTCTCCAGGGTCTCCTCAACCTGCTCCTTACTCTCACTACATATCACAATGTCATTTGCAAACATCATAGTCCATGGGACTCCTGTCTGATCTCGTCTGTCAACCTGTCCATCACCTGTACTATATATATATATATATATATATATATATATATATATATATATATATATATATATATATATATATATATATATATATATATATATATATATATATATATATATATATGTATATATATATAATGTTTTAAGGGAATAACTGCATGAGCAGTAAGTTGCTAATTTAGTTAGAAAGCGTTTTAGATAGTTTTAATTGTTTAATTGTTTGATTGTTTAATTATTGGCTGTGTCACATGTTTTTTAATGATATAAAATATGTGGTAGTTTGGATGGTATATACAATGAAGAAGGGTTTATACCTGAAAACTCTGTGAGTTGTGAATACATTTGCTAATTGTTGTTAAATGCTCTGTGTGTCTATATTTTTGGAGTTTTTTGTTTTAATTTATATTAACCACATCCCTAGACTGCCACATTTGCATACAACAATATCTAGTAAGACAGCTGTAGTAATACTTGCTAGAGATTTCATACTGTTGTAGTACTACAGCGATCTTTGAATCACCCTCTTATAATGTACTAAGCAATCTTGTTTGAAACAGGATTGTGCAATGTGCTATGTATTTCTGCATGCCTCCATATATATGTGTATAGAAGGTGAATCTACTGAAATTAATGAATAAATCAACGGTCTCTTTAAAACAAAACCTTACTTATTCTTGCATCTTTTATGAAATGGTTTCTTTCTGTTTATAAACTCAACTTTGAAATTGTCATATGCTGAATGCCCAATACCATGAAATGCCTTTCATGAATTGCTCAAACAAGACAAATCTTGCAGCAATTTCCTTATTGGATATTTACTTTTGTACTTTAAAAGATAAGTTCAAAAGATAAGCCTAGTTTTCTTGCCAGATAGGAACTGTGAATTTGGTAACATGAAAAAGGTAGCGTAAGCAAAATCATAGGGAAATGTGTGTTTATTGTGTACTGTACAACTATACAAAAAAAAAAAACTTAACACTAAATGCATGATCATACTGTTGCTGAGTATTGAATGTTCATAAAGCAACATAAATAATACATTAGAGGTTGCTGATATGTGCAGAATAAAATTCTGCAAAAGTAATTTATAGCTTTTCCTAATCATTCCTATGTATAATTGGACAAAGAGGGTCACTTCAGTATTCAGGGTATATACACCAAAGAAGAGGAGCAGGCATGTATCTGTCCCTTTTTTCTTACATGTTTATTCCACCTAAAATAATTGCTGGAACATTTAAATGAATTGCATTAATATTTTATTAAAAAAATAAATAAATAAAAATAATTCATCAATACCTGATGCTTCAGTATACTAGTCTAAAATTAATACTGTGATGCTAGAGTGCTATAATGTATATAAATGCCCAACTCAGCTACCAGAGGCCTCTGTTTAACTAAAGGCCCACATATTTTACAGGTGTTGCAATTTGCTAGCTTTATCATCCCTCATAATCCATATACGAGTTGCACAGACCAAGTAACTGTGTAGAATAGAACCCGCAAACTATCATTACATGTATTAATTTCTGTGTCTCCCGCCACAGATGCCAACCACTTAGTGAAACAATCAGGGACAAAGGCTTAAAATTAAAGAAAATGTTTAAGTATTTCTCTTATATACTTTGAAAATTACTGGTACAACAGGTTTAGCACACATTTTCTGAAGGATACACAGTTTGAAACTCAAATCTTTATTATTTAATGGCTGCACCACTCAATTACTTACCAGAAAACTACACATTTTAAAATGAACAGACCAAATCATAAGTTAAAATCTAGGATATTATGTAGAATCAGGGGCAGCTGAGAGCTATGTCTCTCCCATTTGTTGTGGACTGGAGCCACTAACATAAATAATTGTCTAAAGGAAGCGGTAGTGGAGGAATCTGACCTCAGCATGAATTGGACCAGCATAATGGTGGCGGCAACTCTTTAGCAAAATGGTGAGCGGTTGTGGTCCATCACACTTGGCTGCTCCTTCACTGCTGATGATAGCTGTGTGTGATACGGGAGGTGGAACATACCTGTCAACTGTATCTCGTTATGAGGAATGTTAATCATTTTGAGTCTTAATTCATTCACTCTATCCTTTAGCTCATTTTGTATACTTCCTCTTTACACCCATTACACCTTATGGTGGCCTGACATATTTTGGAGCTGTCTTCTTTAACTAAGTAGTTTACCAATTAATAATAGTCAGGATAAAAATGGCAGTTTGTAATTAACAAAGCAATACTAAGATTATTGATTTAAGATGTATTGTTGTGGTTTTATTAATCACTATTTGTCATTTGTTTATTTTTTATATTCACCTTTGAGCATTATGTCACTGATGGGCATGGTTAAATGTACTAGGAGACAGAAAATATATTGCCACTGTCTAGGTATAGTATACTGTTTTGGAGATGTTGCTAGTTGTTTGCCAGTAATTATGAAGATATGTAATACTTGTGTACATAGATTAATATTTCCCAAAAAAGTGACTTACAAACTATTGCATATTATGTAAATCATTGGATGATGCCAAAGAAAATTATGAGTGATATTTTCACTGTAAGTTGTATATTTATATTATTTAAATAAATAATCATGTTGTTTATACATCTGTTAATTTCTTAGTAAAATAGCTCTCAAAAATACACATCTTAGTAAAATGGCTCTCAAAAATACATTTCTTTATGTCTTATAGACAAGACACTAAGATAAATCTAGCAAAACTGAAGTGCTATGACGTGTATGTTTAAGTTGTACAGTTTCCATGATATGAAATGTTGATTGTTTATGTAGAAAGGAAAACATAATTTGGTACATTATAATATAAATTGCAGTGGTGGTGCTGCGGTAGCATTGTCGCCTCACAGTAAGACGTTGTCCTGTTCGATTCTCAGCTAAAGCGTCTTCTGTATGGAGACATGCGTGAATGGGTGTACCTTCTTTGAAGGTTGTGCACCAGAGCTAGCAACTCGGCACGTAAAAATCTACTGCCAATCATTAGCGGATCGGAGTTCCACTGTGGCGACCCCTAACCTGGAAAAGCTGAAAGACACAACAACATAATATATTAGATTATTGATGAAAGACTGTATATGAACTATTATCAGTGTTTTGAATACTTTTTACCAAGATCATTGCTGTTTGTATCTTTTTGCATTTTACCAAATAAGTAACTGCTTGGGAATTTACTGCTTATAGGTTCTTACCAGGCAGATGGGCTGAAGAACCATAGGTAGCTACATGGCTTGCAGTCTAGGGAAAATTGAAGAGTCTAGCTTGGATTCCCACTTACTACAAGCGATGTCCTATTAACTGACTTGCTCAAGGTCACCCAGTAGAGAAAGGAGGGCTGAGGGAATTAAACCCTGCACCACCATAATAACATCTCACAGCCCTAAACCGTTGTACCAACTGTCAGACATAGAGGGCTTAGATGTGTAACTCATAGTTTAATAGATGTATTGCCACTCCACATGATGACAGCCATACTGCTTATTCCATGAGTAAATTTTGTTGGTACCCATTCAGTCATCAAGGCAGAACTTGAAGAAGATCAGTGTTACATTGTTTGACATGTAAGAGGAGTTCCAAAATAAAAAAAAAAAAAAAAAAAAAAAAAAAAAAATTTAAAACGTTACATAATCCCCTACTTAAATATATCAACTCCAAGATCACACTACAGTGCAGAAAATGGCAAAGTAACGAAAGCGGCCAAGTGAATTCTTTCCCATGGAAAGAATTCACTGAAAAGCCGCTTCGCTATTTGCCTTTTCACTCTTTTCGGTTCAATCAAGACGCAGTCAACAAACTGCGTCTGTGATCTGGTAATAGGAACCCGAAAACAATACAGTCTTTCTGACAGGGCAAAGTGCTTGGAGAGTTGGATTCCAAATGGTGCATTATGTTGTATGATTGATTAGATGAAGGGAGAAAAGATAGGAATTATGACATCTTTGGATATGGAGAATATATCTTTGAGAATAAACTGATCAAAGTATAAGTATTTCTTAAGTATAACTGAAACTTGATGATTGAAAGACAGGCCATTTTGATGAAGTTATCTAGATCTTTAATGACTGTTCCTTTCCTAAGGGGGGGGGGTCTCATTTAAGCAGTAATCAGTTGAATAGACTTGTTTCTCAATGGTAACTACACTACATATTTTGAAATTAAGCTTAAGAACATGATTGATAAAGCAAGTGTTGGTTCAAGCAGGCCCCTTTGGAAGAGTATTTGTCCATGGTGGGGTGGTATTAGCAGCCACTTTGCAAACTGTCAGCAAACTTGGTTAACCATAGTAATTTGACTTCTGCTTTAATATTAGAGGTGGGTAGCAAAGAATATTTAATGTTTCTGGGGCTGACCATGGAGGAAAACAAGAAGTTGCCTGCAGTGGTTTGCATCTTATTCTGGCTTTGCAGGACTAGTGTGATTTGTGTAAAGCAACTTGGAATAGTTTAATTTGTGACATGGTTTGTTTGGAACAAAAGTGAAATGCATTACATGGTTATCTTCTTTTATCATTCTGACATTTATATTGTTGATAAAAATGGCAATAACTGCTTGGTTGGGGTTGTCTTGATGTAAGTAAATGAACCTGTTGTCTCTTGCTCAGTTTCTCATCTGAAAAAAGGGATAAAATGCATCAAATAATACCCATACCTTTGGAGCTTCTGGGAGGCTGGTGGCCCCACACGCACCAAAGCTGTATACATTTATTTTGACAAGGGCTAAGGAGTTGAGTCTGCCCTGAACCTCACCTAGTCCAGCTCTGCTCAGAAGTGCACCAAGAAGGTCACTGTAGCTTGTGTAGGGAGCTTGGGATGATTCATTATTTCTTTAACTTTCCTCACAACCCTCAGAGGTCACTATCTTGTGATGGGCTGGTGACAGCGTGGTTATTATTTCCTTAATTTTCATCACAAACTTTAGAGGGGTATACAGATGGTCAATAAGCTTGTACAAGAGCAGTGAACTCTCATGTAACAATTTGGTACAATTACTGCTATCATTAGTTTTTTTTTTAATTTTCCTCACAATTGAACATCAAATCTACATAAAGGTGGCTGTATATTGGGGAGACTAAAGAAACATTCTGTTTATATATGTCTGACAGTAAATACGTTCTGTTTGTTTTTTCAATTTTGTACAAGTTTGACTTTAGACTGGTAGACAGACTTTGGCTGCCTTTTGCAGGTAAGGATGAGGGGCCATGCTGTGTATATACATGACAGCAACATGAAATGGATTCCATTGGTTTCACTGACAGGGAGTATGGTTGACATCTGTTTAATCAATTGCATTTGGTCAATTATACAGATAGTTGACAGGTGTGCAAGATCGACATTCCCTGGGTAGGGAAATATTCCCTTTCCCTGGGGACTGTGCAATCTTGAAGTTAGCATATAGTTAGCAGGGGGTGTTGTTTATGTTTTTATTAAGTAATATTTGTATGTACCGAGAAACAATCTCAGCACATGCGTACTAGGAAGTCAACATTTCCATTTTCAACATAGAGTGGTTTATCTTCAGGATGTTGACATTCATGTTAGTTGATCACCCGAATGCAAACCCATAAAATATATGAATGTGGCCATTTGTCCTTTAATTTGCATCCCAATCTAACAACAGATGGGGATACACAGAAAGTGACTACATTTTCTAAGGTGAGGATAGAAGGCAGTTACTATTTCCAGATATGATTAATGCATCATTACAAGAATTTGTCTTCTGTGTTTATTGTGCACTGCAGTTGTCCAGCTTTGGTCATTAGGACTTGGATACCACTCATTTCTTCACTGAAATAAAAAAAAAAATACATATATATATATATATATATATATATATATATATATATATATATATATATATAAAATTTCTTTCCTTATGCATTATTTTTGTTCAGGCCATCACTGGATCAAAAGTTTGGAAAAAAGCTCTAAAATGCACTTCAGAGCATCTATAACCCCCTGGCTTCTGAGTACCTGTCAGTCCCCATTACCCCCAGCTTAATTTTGTTATTTCAGTGTAGCCTTAATCAATTACAGTATGTAGTGAGGATGCAGGAAAAACAAAGTTGAAGTGCAAGCTTGAGTTTCTTCCCTCAGTTATGATTTTGTTTGAGGTCACGGTCAGATGGCTCATTACCTTGGTTTGTTCTGCTAGGTATAGATCACATGATTCCCACCCTAATATAGTTATACAGCTTCTGATTATCAAAACATAATGCTGCTTGAATGGAAATAAGCAACAGTCAGATCCATGGCCAGTCAATCAAAACCCAAGGACACCAGAAACTTTCAACTCATATTAGTACATCCAATCCTATGAAAATCCTTGAAGAATCGTCTTTATGCACTGGTTATGTAAAAATACTGCACCATCATGACTTTTGGTCAGAACACGGCACCATGACTGTCCTAAGTCATTACTGATATCATTCTACAAAACATGAACAAAGACCAACTCTTATGTGCCACATTCATTGATCTCAGAAAGGTCTTCATTCTTGTAGACCATGAAGTCCTACTCGATGTTCTACTCAGCACAAGTTATCAGCCACAGCTCCCTAACCTGGTTCAAAAATGTCATTACTGACAGACACTTTAAATGTCAGAAAACCTCATTATCATTGCTATTACTGTTAATATATGTTTCATCTCTATTTAGTTACTACTATAGTTTAGCATTTAACACACTTCCCTCTCATTTTGACTCACATGTAAAAATCTCATTCTTACTAGGTAACTAACTAACTAACTAACTAACTAACTAACTAACTAACTAACTAACTAACTAACTTACTAAATGCATAAACAAGTACATAAATAAATAAATAAATAACTAAATAAATAAATAAATCTATGATATGTGGAAAAAGGTAAAAACTCTTCACAGTCTCTTCCAATTGGCTCATTACCCATAACCAGAAGGAACATATGCAATGATAAACTGCGGACCCATCTTGTATGCTCATATAATACTTTACAAAAATTGTATGCATTTCCTTCATGTGCAGTCATCATGGAGAAGCTTAGAATCAAGTAATTTAAAAATGTAATACTTTTTAAATGTCATTCTGCCTAAATGATGTTCAGAAATGTACAGAAATATTGAAAATACAAAAATGTTTGGCATAACATTCCAAATTCTACATTTAGCTAATGAGCTAGAATTTAACTTGTAAGCTTAGAAATATATCTAGAAAGAAATTCTCCAGGGGGATTCATAAAGAATGCCACCAGTTGTGTTAAGGGATGTGGTAAAAAGACCCTGTTTCACAATGCATATTTTGGAATTCAGAGACATATTAGCTGCAATGAGGAAAGACCTCATTATCAGCTAATTTGCATGTCTCTGAATCACAGTTAACCACTGTGAATGCTGATCAGCAGTTTCTCTGTGATTACATTGTGTTAGCACAGACACTTCCTATTATTCACTCTCCCAAACACAATACACAGTCTCAAACATATGCACACACATACACACGTGTGCATATTCATATCCCAAACTTGTCCCTTTGTGGTCAGAATGTCCCTGATGTCTCTATTTTCCTACCCTTGTAAATCTTAGATTATTGTAGTCAGTCATTAATGCCAGACACTAGAGTTTAATATTAGTGCAAAAACTGTTAGACTAGCAACTGTCTAAGTTTGTGGGGGGGCATAATTTTATATCTATCCCTGATTTTGTCCTAACTTGTACTAGAAAGCTGAGAGATATGCCTCCTGTCCATTGTCCCTCTCCCTCATATGTCATGAGCTGTTTCAGGCATGGAATAATACCAGAGATACTCACTCTATATGTCTAAATATCTATGTATGTATATAAACTGCTGCATTCATTTATCTGCAGAACACTAGGTTAATGCCAAGGTTTACTGTAGCAAGGCTGCAAGGCTTGAATCCTTTTACCCTGGATTTTTTTGGCAACTCTTTTTTTCACATAGTATCCCTGGTGTCTACTGGTGACACAGAGGACTAATATCCTCTGTAGGAGGTGGAAGGCACATGGCTGGAATCCTTTTTAGTACCTTCATAAAAATATTCCTGGTTTCTAGTGGTTCCTTGCACCATGTTTATTTTTTTTAATATGGTGCCTTTAGAGCGCATTATATAGAACACCCATGGTGTCTAGTGTTTCACCACATCCCTATTATCTTTATGTTTCATGACAACTGGTGTATTGTTTCCCCCCATCCCTGTTAGGTTTAAGTGCCACCACAGAGCAAAAAGTTCTCGCTGGTGTCATGTGCCCCCGACCCATGTAATTGAAGTAATGTCCAGTGGTTCGGGTTACCCCCAACTCACACAGCTAAATTCATCCCTGATGGCTAGTGTTCTGCTTGACACAATGTTACAGGCTTTACTGTTTAGTTTAAGGGTTTGTGAAGGTATGACAGTTACCCCCACACCCCCACACATAGACATTCATTACACACACACACACACACACACACACACACACACACACACACACACACACACACACACACACACACACACATATACACACTAACCGAACCCACCCTTCATTAACCCCCTCTACTGCTAACTCCCAGGCTGACACATACACACTGACACATATACTCACACCTGCAGTCCCTCACATGCACTCACACTTTAACACCCCTAACACTATCTGACTACTAAACACCCTAAATCTTAGCACTATTGTGATGAATGAACACAGCTTTTTGGCAGGGTTCATTATTTCAAGTAGCCAGGAGTGACCATGCTAAATTATGCAGCGGAACAATTCACTTGGCTGTGTAAATGGCCTACCACAGGCAGTCCCATGAGTAGAACACATGGATAATTAGCATATGCCTCTCCCCCAAACTGCCTCTTAGCATGTAGCATAGCCACAGAGACAGCCCCCCCCCCTCCATGGTGCTGCATGGCTTTGTTCAGCAGTACAGTGGTAGGGATGTCTCTAAATTCTAAAAAGTTATTGCAAGGTGTACACCTTGTGTACACTTAAGGTAATTTTCGTGAATGCAGCTCCTTATATAATAATTAACTATTATTATATGCAAAAGTAGTGAAGAGGTCTCAGAAATTACCAGAAGAATAATTTTTATCTAATAAAAACATTACAATCCTTACACTACTGAATATGTACATAAAAAAAAACTAAAATGAAATTGCATCATTGATAAAATAACATAAAATGAGGCCAGATTCATAAGGGTTATCACACATTGTATACTATTGTATTGCTTATGAATTCAAGAACAGCCCTAGCACAATGCACTGTCTATTAACTTAGAAAGGTTACACTAAGTGTACAGACAGTATACACTTTGTGGTAACCTTCATGAATCCAGCCCAAGATGTTTGCATTTTACTCATTATATTATTTCTTTGTATTGTAATTTTTACTGTTTCAGTTTTATGTAAGAACATGAGAACTATTGTACTTAGTGGTAACATGAAATTTACATCTTTATACAAAATGTGTAATGTAATACCTGAAAAGTTAGAGATCTCGCCTTCTGGACATGGAGCACAACCAAAACAGCAGACTGGTTCACCCTGGAGGGGTACTTTTCTGAAACCTGCAGAACAACTGTCACTGCAAAATGATTTTGGTATCTACAGAAAAAGAAATACTGTAAACCAACATGAATGAGGAAATATAAACAGATAATGTGAAATTTGGTGATTAACAGACGCAGTTATAAAATGTTACTATGGTTAACTGTTTCAAAACAAGACTTCATCTTGCTTACAGCAGATACAAGAGCACCTAAATAAGGTGTACTTTGTATTAAATAGGGAATATAAGTTAAGAAAAGAGGTTTTGCAAGGACAGTGGATTATACATTTTGGCAGGTGGCAGCTTCCAACTAAACTGTTGACATCTGAAAATGGTAGCTGAATAGTCAGAATGATATTTAATAGATGTAGTAAATGGACTATGGACTATTTTGCTATTCTTGAGTGGTTTGTACAGTACACCAAGCCCATTTTCTGTAGATGGTCTGGGAGAGACAGAAAAGTATATTTATGTTAACAAGAAATGAGAAGTGGAAATATGTGCAATATGTAATGTGTTACAGAAACTTCTTAAACATTACAGTAGATGGATAATGAAACAATTGAAAATATTCAACAATAGTATAAAGTAAGCAATAAATTCCATATGATATTGAAACATGTGGCAGTAAAACTGAAACACATTATTGGGTTTAACATTTGCATGAATGATCATATCTTATGATCATTTATTAATATAAAGGAAAATATGAACTTAATTGGGACTTTAAGGAAATAAGCACAATCATAATGGGAACAAATTACAGTTATTAGTCAACATGTAAATGTAGCAAAGAAACAGCTAAAACTAAGGGAATCAATGTCAGTGTGTATAAAGGGGAGAAAAAAGCTGTTAGAGGAGAGAATGAAGATTAGTGCACATACAGGGAAGGGATAGGAGAAAAGTAAACAGGTTTTAGATGGTAGAATAGGCAAGCAGAAGAATTATAAGAAAAGGAGGAAGGCTACAGTGTGTGCCTGAAATATAAACAGTAACTAGGAAGTAATGCTCAAAGTGTTTATGGTCATGAGGCTTAAAATGAAGACATATATAAGCATATGTGTTGCAAAAGACAACGAAGAGAGAACAGAAGTAGGTAGTTTGTGCAGAAAAACAGAATACCATCAGAAAAGGAGAAAAATTATAATTAGCTGCAGTCAATAAAAAGTGTGCACGTTGCTATTTGCAAACTTTGTAGATGAACTTTATAAAATGTAACTATTGGATCTATAATGGCATAATGAGAAAGTGATGAGAAAAAATAATACAAAGTTATGTTGTGTGATAAGTGCAAATCCATCTCTCCTTATACTATAATTATAGTACTGCTGTGAATAGGGTACATTAATCAAATATTTGAACATTAATTAGAAAATAGTTCCATAGGCTTCCAAGGTACTGATCACTGTGGACTTTGTCAAATTTCTGTTGACTACTGGTATGCTTAGTAATGAGGCAGTAGCTGATTAAAAGTGTCTCCAGAGAGTATGTTGCTTTACGATTTTAGAGATAGATGGTTAATTATCTGAGTAAAGTGTTTTTTTTTGTGAATAAAAGTTAGGTGGCTTATGTGTATTGTGTCCTGGAATGCATACCGTCCTTACATAAGCTGGTTCAGTGATGTGGTCTGTCTGATTCACTAAAATGAGTCTAGCTACTCTGTTGTAGGAAGCTTATAGTTAATTAACAAACCTTTACTATTACTGAAATATAGCACTGAGCCAACTAATGGCTGGGGTGGAAAAATGCAGCAGCCATATTCTGTCAGTATTATAGGATTAGGAATCATAATTCTGCAATGGCCACCAAGTATGATATTTGTTCTGCAATGGTGTCAGTACCACGAGTTCAAATTTTGATAACAGTCTAGCAGAATGCCAAGATATGTCATAATACTAACATTAACACAAGACCCACTAATGTATAAGTGGGTATTTTGAGTAGACTACTTAAGAAAGAGATCCCTAGTTTTGGTTTAATTAGAACTTGCTGCTAATCTTGATGTCTTCAGCTGTTTTCCAATTTAACAAAGTTATGCTGCCGAGACATGTGTAATACATTTAATACTTGCAGGATTATACTGTCATCAGCATATAGGACAACTGTTACAGCTCAACATGTTATAGTGTTATTTTTAAATTAATTTATTGTTTATTTCTATTTTGCATTTGTTACCCCAAGGGCGATCACTGATCTCATTGACCCTATTTCAGTCTCAACCTAACTGTAAAGATACTTTATTCAGAGCAAATGACAAAAATCAATATATACTTGTATTACATACAGAATATATATATATATATATATATATATATATATATATATATATATATATATATATATATATATATATATCTGAATTTAAGTGTTGGTATATATTAGACAGTAGGGACCTAGCACTGACATTTGAGGCAGTCCAGTAGCAGTAATGTATGACTCTGAAATGCTGCTTTCCCATTTCATGATCTGTTCACAGTTATACATATTATTAAGAAACCATACAAAAGAAGATATGATAAAAAAAATAATGCTAAGCTTTTTAAGTGAAAGAGGAGACAAGTGACTATGGGGTGAGGATGTGGCAATAATATCAGCAGAAGCTGTGTGTCTGTTGTGATGATGTCCTGAATAAACACCAAATCACTGTCTGTTTGTTAATGCAAGAAAAAGATTGTGAGGTTTTAGTTTAAGAAACAAAATGGTTAAAGTTCTTAAGAAGCTTCATTTTGCTTTTATGTAAACTTTCAGTTTTCACTTGAAAGCACATGACCTGCACATTTCAACAACTGCAAGTGATGGCAATTGCCAATGTTGTTTCATTGTTTGCTATCATTTGGATTGTATAATCAGCTAACTATTATGTTGCATAGAGTGTTGCAGCTGTGTCATGGGATAAAACATTTAGTTTAGCACTAGTAAGCCAAAAGATTAAAATCCCTGATTTGTTCTTGTAAGTTGTTGGGGTCGAGTCTAACCCTAGTGACAAGATCACTGAAAGTGCTGCCGATACTGATAAACCCCTTTAAAGTAGGTGTCTAGAAAAGAAGAAATAAACTATTAAAAGACATGCTGAATCTTCCTCTGTTACCACATTTTGAAAAACATTGCCTACAGACAGGATGTGTATCTTGGAGAAATTCAAATTGGCATTGAATAAACATGTGGCCCACAGAACACTTGAATACAGAAGATCCGAATGGCAGATTATGCAAAATATGCAGCACTAAGCCCTGCATCTGCATCTTCATCTGCCCTCTTCCTCCTTCCCTACTACTGAGGAAGTGTTTAAAATGGTTACTTGTATAAAAGTTTAACTATAGAAATTATGGCTCGGTAAGTTGAAAAGATCAATATAGCGGCTAACTTCATTCTTGGGGGGATTTAAATCTCCATGGTATCAACTGGAACTACGTGAGGTGAAGTGGTAGGATGGATAATATATTTTAGCCTGTGATCATGGAGGTAGGTGCAGTACAAGTGTATAAAATAACAAGAGGAAACAACATTCTTTTGTTTTAATATCTCAACATGTTAATGATAGGGGCGCTATTATTTTAACTCCCATAGATGTCTCTGACCACTGTTTAGTTAAATATAATTTTAGTTGGAAATTTCCCTTAAGAAAATGCAATTTGCCTCTTTGTAAAAACTACTATAAAGCTGGCTTTCTGACTATTAATGATTTCATTGGCTAATGGAAAAAATGAGAGATGAGTCTGGAGGTTTATCAGTAGCAGAGATGTGGATTAAATTCTATGAGAGAATGAACCTCTCTATAGACACGTTTGTTCCAGTAAGAAAAATGGAAAGTACATCAACACTGAATAGTGGTCCTTGGCTTATTTCTGAAATGGAGACGTGCTTAAGGAAAAAAGGAGATGTAGGGAAAAACTAAAGGAAAAACCCATCTGAAATGAATAGATTTTCTTATTAGAGTGGCGTTAAATATTAGACAGGATATCAGAAAGGCTAAGTATGAGTATAAATTAAGTCTGGCGTGCAGTGTGAAAGATAACAAATCATCATATAAATATATTAGACAAAGTAAGAAGGCTTGGGAATTCAAACATTTTTTGACAAGTGAAGATAGAATATAGAGATATCCAAGTGTGATGGTTGATAACTTTGCTTAGAATTTTGAGGAGCTAGTAAAGAAGATGGCCTTATGAAAATACCTCCTTGCTTAGCAGAATATGAACAGTAGCTTTGGTAGGGTGGGATGAAGGGGGCAACTAACCCAGGTGCAAAAGTGTTAGGGGGCACAATTGGCCATCCACTTCTGATTGCTCGTTAATGCATACTGGCTATTAAAAGCCAGTATTACATTTGCAGTCAGTTTAGAGCACTGCAGCATGTCTTTAACAACTACATTTGTAGCAAGCAGTTTGCTACAGTTTAAAAGAAAAAAAAAGAGATTAGGCCTATATGTTTGACTAGTTTTATTTGTAAGATCTCAGCAAGATAGATAGGGCACAGATAAGACACAAATTATCAAAATAGGGGGGGAAGTTACCTCCATAAAGAGACCAGTCACCAGTGCAGTCACCCAGGGTTCTGTGCTGGGACCTCTCCTGTTTTATAATTGCTTTCTGAAGTAAAAGCCATACCAAAGGGCTCTGGCTGACTAAGTTTGCAGATGACTGTAAGCTTGGAGTAGTCACTGAATCCCCAAATGACTCAGCCATCCTACAGGAGGGTTTGTTTCAAATAAATAACTGATTCCAAAATCATGGACTGAAACTAAATGCCAAAAATGATTATTGTATTCTTTCAGAGGTCATTTGCCCCAGGGAACTGCCAACTTGTCAGTATACACCTCTAAGAGTTAACCCAGTTGTTTGGAATTTGGGAACTTATGTGGGCAGTGACCTAGTTTTTGACCAACATGTGCTTAATGCTGTAAGAAAGTCCTTCTGTAATGCACAGTTTATAAATAAGGGGATTGTGTTTAGATCTCAGGGTGTCATTGCCTCCTTTACTCAGCCCTTTTTAGGCCACTCTTTGAATATAATGCACTTGCGAGATGAAATAATAGATGAAATAATTAGTGACTGCCTGTGCATGCTCCAATCAATACACCCTCAAAATGCCAATACTTTCTGTGAATGATATAATTAACCTTGATATACTATGGCCTATGAGTGGTTGAAACCTTCACGTGCTAGGTTCCTTGTTTGATAGTTACTGGTGAAAATATCTTTTCCAAAATATCCCCTGCTTGCTGAAACATGCTTCCAGTTCACATTTTTAATGAATGTACTCAGTCTGGTTTTCAGATGAAACTGAGAGATTATATTACCTCAGTATGTGAGTATCAGTACTTTAGAGATGTGAGTAAAATATAAAAATGACAACTCCTTGGTTGAACTCATTTGACTTTTTTTTTCTTTTTGATATACCAATTGGCTACAGTCAGTGGTCTCTATATGCAGCAGTGGCCTTTTCTAATTACAGATTAAACATTATTAATAAGTGCTAAACAGCTATAGATTATCTTTTCATGTTAACTATAAACTGTCTAAATTGTGATGTTAAAGATGTAGCTGAAAAGAATCTTTGAACCAGACCACCTACACACTTAAAAAACAAATAAGCAGATGAGTAAATAAATACAAGAAAAAATGAATGTATGTCTTTTGGCTTATCCTGGTTAGGGGTCGCCACAGTGGAACTCTGGTCCGCTAATGATTGGCAGTTGATTTTTACAGTGCTGAGTTGCCAGCCCGACACCCGACCTTCAAAGAAGGCAACCCCATTCACACACGCACCTACCTGCATGTCTTTAGACATTATTTGACAGCAGGGAGGACATGCAGACTCCACACAGAAGGTGCTTCAGCTGAGAATCAAACGGCAGAACCTCTTGCTGTGAGGCGACACTGCTAACCGTTGCACCATTGCGGCCCTTACAAGAAAAACGACTATTGAAGTAAAATATATGTTAACCAGATTATGCTGAAACATTTTTCTTTGCATTTTACTGCCATGGGGAAACAATATACAGCATTTTAAAAATACTGCATTACACCTTACATGACCTTGGGGAATAACTGCATGGTTAATGCAGCCTTATGGTTTGCATTCCATTTATGGCAGAGTTAGGCCTTCTTATGGTGTGTTCTATAAGTCAGTTGAACTAATGCAGTTGCCACATGCTAATCTGTTCTCTATGTAACTGAATTAATACAGGCAGGAAAACAATTTTGTCTAGTTGAGCTGAAACATGTTAAATTAATTAACAAAGCATTACTGAAGAAAGTTTCATCTGGTTGCTTCATCAAGCATGCACCTGATCCTCAGACATGTTTCCACACTACTATAATATTAGGTTATGGGTTCAGATGACTTCCAGAAGCTACATGATGCATTTACCAGCTTGTGGCTGAGAATTAGAGTTTGATGTAAAGACCTTCAAGATCCAAGTTGATAGTGACCTCTCATTTGACACCCACGTTGCTAAAGTGGTTAGAAAGACTTTCCACCTTGCCCACCTTATCATGAAGGGGTTCACATCCAGATCAAAGGAGGTCATCGTGCCCCTGTACTCCTCCCTTATCAGGCCCATGATTGAGTACAATGCCCCATTTGGTATGTACCTCACCCGGCACTTACAACAGCTGGAGAGACCCCAGAAGTACCTCACCAAGAGGATCAAGGGTTTCCAACATATGTCATATGCTGCCAGGCTAAAGAAACTCCAGCTCTATTCAGTAGCATACCACCTGCTCAGAGGTGATCTGTGCCTGACATACAAGGCCATGTCCAACCAGGAATTGATGGACATGCTCCACCTCAAAAAATCAAAATCCATAAGAACCATGAGATCCAAAGATTTAAACCTCAGTACAAACATGAATAGAACATGCTGGAGGGACAGATTCATAACTCAGAGGCTTCCCATACTCTGGAACAAAATCCCAGTCCATGTTAGGCAGAGCCCCTCACTGACTCTCTTCAAGAGAAATCTTGACGAGTGGATGGGAGATCATAGGTTTACCCCGGGGGTCACCCCTTTATCGCTACTTAACAGAGGCACAGTAAACTAATTTTAATAAGTAAGGGGGTCTTCAATGTGTCACTACTAGACAAAGGCACAGTATTCTAAATTTATTCTATACACCTTAGTACCACTACATGGGGTGGCGAAAGCCACAACTCTAGGGCTAGGCTTGCAAATGCCTCAGGGCAGATAGCCTAGTACTAAACTATGAAACTATGAAACTATGGTGGATCAGCCATATACTCCACAGTAACTCTAAAATGTGAACTTTTGCCTTCACTGTGGAGTTTGTAGTTCCACCAGTACATGTTAATTGTTAATGACTGACAAATTAGAAGGGTACTACAGAGTGGCATTACATAAAATAAGAACTTATAGATTATCAAAATATGTAGTCCATATGACCTTTATCTGTCACAAATTCTGTGTATTTTTCTTTATCATATGAGCAATATAATAAATAGTCATTCTTATATCACATCTGCATTTATTTTCAAAGTTCACAATGTCCTTTCTTCTATTTACTACAAACCACCTCTCATAATTTTAGTGCTTAGCAAAATATGGCATATGAAATAAATCTGCAGTTTGCAGGGACATGCAAGGCTCCTCTCCTTGCCCCACTAACAAGTCATTAAATAAATGAAAGAGTTTCCTTTAAGTTACATTGTCCAAAGTGCTTAAATTCATTCAGTTCAGGTCTGCCTGTGTCATCAGAAATAGGTCATGTATACATAAACCTTACACTGCTAGGCTTACACTGAAAAAAATATATGCAGGTTTTAGCCAAAACATTATAAAGTTTTAGTAAATTTTTAATTAAGACTAAAATCCTAAAATTCTCTAGGTACAATCTTTCACATCATTCAAATGACAAAACTGTTTCCAAGGGCAAATTTCACTGCAATTAAACTTTTGTTGTTGATGAATAACAAGAAGCACAGTGGTTCCACACAGCACACCTTTAATTCCAATTTGACAGGGTAAGCGCTTTCACGGATATTGTCCGCTTCATCAGACCAAATAATACAAGAATCATCATTGAGATACAACTATTTAAATGCTAAACAGCCAATGGGATATACTGGCTAACTACCAACATCAAAATTAACCCATTCATCTCAGAGTATCTATGAACAGCTTACCTATGTATGTTAAAGCTACAAAGCATCTTATAAAATACAGACAGCTAACAGAATGTTGTGTTTTTCGGCTTATCCGGTTAGGGGACGCCACAGCGGAACTAATGTTTGGTAGTGGAATTTTACGTGCCGAGTTACCAGCCCTGATGCACAACCTTCAATGAAAGCATGCCCATTCATGCATGCCTCCACACAGAAGACGCTCTAACTGAGAATCGAACGGGACAACGTCTTGCTGTGAGGCAACAATGCTACCGCAGCACCATACTATGTTAAAATCAAAATAATGTCATATAAGTTATATGTAAAAACATATAAATATGGTTCAATAAAACATAAACATAAATGAAATACTATAATGGTAAAATATATAATGATAAAATATATAAATGTGTATCCACACATGAAATCAACAGTACCATGTAATTCATTTCAATGTTTAAGAACTCTAGCTTTCAAGAAAGGTTTCAACGAAACTTTACTATTTAAACCTGGGGGCTTATCAACTTGAAAACATATAATCCATTTCTGCTCCACAGCTTCAGTTTTATTGCTGAGATCCCCAACTCTCATGTTACTACATAGAATCTCCAGAACTAGAAACTTAAACTTGTGTGTGGGTCCTTCTTTGGCCACATGCATGGCCAGAGCACTGGTCTCTTTAGCATTCCTAATGTCTCTAAGGTGTTCAAGGATTCTATCTTCAAATACTCTGTTTGTCTTACTTACGTAAAACGAGAAGCACTCAGTGGAATAACAGAAATAAACAACATTTTTAGTCTGATAGTCAGCATAGAAAGTTCCATCTATCTTGAATCCTAACTGTGGATGTAAAAAAATGCCCAGCAGTGTGTATGCATACACAAGCCATACATCTCCTACAAGCAAAGGTCTCAATATCTGATTCAACATAATTCTGGGGGCAGAGAGGCCTATAAGATAACTAGCTCTTAAGGGATCCGTTATTTCTAAATGTGAAACTGGGTTGATGACCTATCACTCCTTTCAGTTGTTGAACTGTAGAAAGGATCTCATAATTATTTCTTATTATGTCACAAACCATATGAATATTACTCGCAAAAGTCAGAGGCATCCTGATCTTCTCATTATTAACAGTTCTAGTACTGGTTAAGGTAGTAACACTAGATATATCAGTAGTGTGAGTATTAGGGGGAGTATTAACAAAATAGGGTGTACATCTCTCCTGTCTGTCTTTCCAAGCTTCATTGATCTGAAAATCAATAATGCTGCCCTTATAGCCCCTTTCCATAAATTCTTTCTTAAGTGTAGCTAAAGCTATTGTTAACATAGCATCATTACTGTACAAGCGCATAGTGCGAAATATTTGCCCTCTTAATACATTCAGCTTGGTATGGTTAGGGTGCATACTACCATTGTGTAATACATTATTCCTCCTTACACTCTTCCTATACATAGTAGTAGAGACAGAATGCAAATCATCTTTACTCACCTTCACATCTAGAAATTCAATCTCCTCAGGTGAGTATTTGTATGTAAATTTCAAAACTCTATTCAAATCATTTATGTACTGCAAAAATTCCCTTAATTGTTCTTCTGTACCTTGCCACAACAGAAAAATATCATCTGCAAAATGCTTGAAACCATTCAATCGAGGCACAATACGTATTGTTGGAAAGGACATACTTGGTTTCCCAGTTAACAAGCGATAGGTTGGCTTAGCTATTTGCACAAGCAGTGCCCATAGCTACACCAACATTCTGTATGTAATAAGTGTTACCAAAAATGAAGGCATTGTTTTCAAGAATAATTTCAAGGAGAGTACAAATAAGTCCCACCTTGCCAGTAAGAATATTACTTCCACATAACAATTCCCTGACATTCTCTATACCCCAACTATTAGGGATGACAGTAAATAGGGACTCTATGTCCAAAGTTACAAAAAAGCATGGACCTGTTATTACAACCAAATGGTTACTTAAATCATTAAGAAACTCCTTTGTATCTTTCAAAACAGTTTGACAATCATTCAGAACAGCATGCAAATTATTTTCTACAAATATTGAGAGGCGTTCTGTTACCCAGCCTTTGCTGGATACAATGGGTCACATTGGAGGATTGGATAAATTCTTATGCACCTTTGGGAGACCATATACTATGGGAACCACTGGTTGATTCACTTTGAAATATTCAAACAATGGTTCAGAAATCATCCTAGTTACTAATAGGTCAAATACAAAAAATTGTACTTTCTCAACAACACCTTTCAATACCAAGGAGGATATAGAAGTATAGGCATTTACATCCCTTAAGAGGTTCAGCATACTCTCTACATACATATCTTTGTCTAGTACTACAATGCCACCTCCCTTGTCTGCTGGTCGTATCTCAATGCTATTCATGTCTTAATTCCAACAAAGCCTGTCACTCAACAGTGGACATATTAACAAATACATTACTTTGTCTTTCAACAAACTTTTCCCTGAGTTGTTTATCACAAACATCTATAAACAATTCAATAGTGGGATTCGTAGGTGGGACAAAAGTACTGGGCTTCTTAAAAATACAATTATTTAGCATGGCATTGTTAAACATTGCTTTCAAAGTTAGAGTCCTGCCAAACAAACATAAATCTTGTAACACACTCACTAAGTCGGCTTTCTGGGCCGGAACAAAAGTCAGACCTCTTTTTAAAACAGAAAATTGTGTTTTAGTTAGTACCATTGAGGAAATATTGTGTACTAAACCTGTTTGGTACTAGAACTGTTAATAATGAGAAGATCAGGATGCCTCTGACTTTTGCGAGTAATATTCATATGGTTTGTGACATAATAAGAAATAATTGGGATATCCTTTCTACAGTTCAACAACTGAAAGGAGTGATAGGTCATCAACCCAGTTTTACATTTAGAAATAACAGATCCCTTAAGAGCCAGTTATGTTATAGGCCTGTCTGCCCCCATTATATTGAATCAGATAGATTTGGGACCTATGCTTGTAGGAGATGTATGGCTTCTGTATGCATACACACTGCTGGGCATTTTTTACATCCACAGTTAGGATTCAAGATAGATGGAACTTTCTATGCTGACTGTCAGACTAAAAATGTTGTTTATTTCTGTTATTGCACTGAGTGTTTCTCATTTTACGTAGGTAAGACAAATAGAGTATTCAAAGATAGAATCCTTGAACACCTTAGAGACATTAGGAATGCTAAAGAGACCAGCGCTCTGGCCATGTATGTGGCCAAAGAAGGACCCACACACAAGTTTAAGTTTCTAGTTCTGGAGATTCTATATAGTAACATGAGAGGTTTGGACCTCAGCAATAAAACTGAAGCTGTGAAGCAGAAATGGATTATACGTTTTCAAGCTGATAAGCCATCAGGTTTAAATAGTAAAGTTTCGTTGAAACCTTTCTTGAAAGCTAGACTTCTTAAACATTGAAATGAATTACATGTTACTGTTGATTTCATGTGTGGACACACATTTCTATATTTTATCATTATATATTTTACCATTATAGTATTTCATTTATGTTTATGTTTTATTGAACCATATTTATATGATTTTACATATAACTTATATGACATTATTTTGATTTTAACACAGTATTGTGTTAGCTGTCTGCATTTTATAAGATGCTTTGTAGTTTTAACATACATAGGTAAGCTGTTCATAGATACTCTGAGATGAATGGGTTAATTCTGATGTTGGTAGTTAGCCAGTATATCCCATTGGCTATTTAGCATTTAAATAGTTGTATCGCAATGATGATTCTTGTATTATTCGGTTTGATGAAGCGGAGAATATCCGTGAAAACGCTTACCCTGTCAAAATGGGGTTAAAGGTGCGCTGTGTGGAACCACTGTACTTCTTGTTACTCATTTACTACGTTTTATTGTTCCTGGGTCCTTCATCAGTTTACAGGTTTGGAATATCTTCTTTATCAAACTTACATTGTTATTTAGCAGCCATAAGTAAGGCCTGAATTTTCATCTGGTCTGCTATATTATCTGTTGCCTGCACATAACTGCATATAGATGTGAAATCATTGTTTCAAGTGTTTCTATGTCGAGATGTACATGAAGTTGAATGCTATACATAAGAATGGAAGAATCAGTTGAAAATTATTTGTCATGAGCATTTTGTCTTTTTGTTGAATCGTTTGACTTCTTGCTTAATAAAAGTACTACCAAAAATGCAAAAGTGTTAATTTTAATTTATTCATTCAATTCATCCTGCATTCACAGCTGTGCTTTGTGTCTGCTTTCATGATTTTGCTCTTTTCATGTTATGACAGTACACTTACACATCATACAAACCCTAGAGGATGTTCTATTTCCCCTCATCATTTACATGAAGGAGCTGGTTCTATTCATAGTTTTATCCTTGGTCTTGCAGCAATATATCAGATAGTTGACAGACAAGGAAAGCAAAAAAGAAAGCAAAAGAAAAAAAAAACTTATCTAATCAGTGAAAAAAAAATCAAAGTCTTTTTTACAGTAAGGCAACAGATGTCCCATAACTCTCAATTATTTGCAAAAACAGCTTAGATGCTGCTTTGTTACTAATGCAGAATGGTACAATGGGATATGTTTGGCCAGGCCAGAGCCGTGCTGCCCAGATAGTGCAAAAAGTTCTAAAGAGGAAGCAAGGGCAGAATACAATGGAGTTATCAGTCAGGGAGAAAAGTTGAGTAATGTAACTTTGCTGTGCTGTTCTGTGTGTTTTGTTGGAGTGTTATATAACTGTGGTCCAGAGTGCAATGAGAAGAAATGTTAGCTAAATTTATTAGGGATTAATTTGCGCTTAGTGGAAAGGATGCATCAGCTGTGAAGAAAATGATGCACACACATATATGGGGAGTATTTAAAGGAAATGGCATTACATCTCATTTGCCTGTCATCATAACTGTGCTTTTAGTGTTTATCCCTGAATCTGGTTCTGCTAACTCAACACACCCAAACTGCTTGTATATTGGATTGGAAAAAACAAATGCTTCCCATCTTTCTGACATGCATAACTGAAACATCTCTTTCTTACTGACTTTTTTTCTCACATTAGTCTGCATCTGTCAGTGTCAGGTGAAGTGTGACCATTTGTTGCATGAAGATCTCTAATGCTACAGATGAACATGCATATGGCAGGTTCTGAGTGCCTGAAGCCATGAAGAGGGGATCATGAAAGGTGAGGGAGCTACAACCATTCTGCCAAGTTCATATTTTTCAGTTTCGTATTTTTTAAACTTTTCATTGCATTTTGAAAAAAAAAGAAATCAAATTTATAACAAAAAATAAACAACTAAAACTATATAAACTATATACAAAGTCCACAACAAAATTTATCATTAAACAGAACCATTAAAACTTTTCCAGTAAATCTCTTAATTTTTGCCAAGATAACCGCTTTTTTGTGATGTTTGATGTTTGCTTATAAACAATCTGTATTTCTTTATTACATACATTTTTTTTTGCTAAAGAAAAAAAAAGAAAAAGCGAGGATGTTTGTACTTTTTCAGTTCATCATGATGACTTTCCTAGCTATAGCCAGAATGGCCTAAAGGAGAGGCACTTGAATTCTTGGTATGGAATCTGGTATTAGAACATTGAACAAAATCAAAGAGTTTGTAATGGTGCAATTGTCTGACCATAAAGCTTTGACAAAGTTTTAAATTCTGTCTAAAATGGAATAATCATCCGACACTCTACAAACAAATGAACCCAATTTGCTTCTAAGCTTTTGTCACACCTCCAACATTTTAAATTCTCTTTTTTATAGCTCAAACCCATTTTATGAGGTGTTAGAAAACTTCTATGCAGGAACCTCCAAGTGAAATTTCTCCAAAAGAATGACAAAGTTGTGTTGCTTTTGGACCTCAGTAATAATTTTTTTTTATATTTTCTAAAAACCTTTCCTTATTAATTTTATAATTTCAAAATGACCAATCAAAAACAACAGATTCTGATCTTAAAGTCTTATATATTATTACTAAATGAGATTTATTTTTAATTCAATCACTACCAATTTTAAAAAAGAATTCCACAATTTTTGGAATAGGTTTAGCATTCAAATTTAAGGTAATTTGTATAATATTATTATAAAGAAATTCCCTTAAAATTTGTATATTTAACCAATTGCTTTTGTTTATATTATACCCAGCCAAAAACTGACTGTACATATTTTATTACCATCTAAGAATTGAAACCAAAATGTTTACATTATTTTCATCAAGATCTGTTAATTTATTATTATTAAACAAATCCAAACATCCATTAGTATAAGCTATGGGAAACATCAAAATTAGTAAATGCTTGACCAAATAATTACTGTCTATCACTTTCTTAAGAATATTTAAAATATAATTAATACTAGGTGAACAAACTGATACATTCATACAATAGTCTTTTAAAACTCCATACATTTATTAATGCCTGGAGGACAATTTGTATTTAATTCAAGGATTATGTTTGACATTAAAATATTTTCATGTATTAGTTTCCAATTTAAGGTGTAAGAATAACTTAACCAATGACTTACTAAATTTATAACATCAGCTTTAGCACATAGTTCAGTATTTGAAATTCAATCCCATTCTCCTCCCAGTTTTTCACATGACAATCAAAAGCTAGGTTTTTGAGGGTACCATAAAAACTTATGTAACATTGAATTCAACTGTTTAATATTTTTTTGAGGGAAGAAGAATCAGTGATTGAATAAGAACATTTTTGGCAAAATTATCACTTTTATCAGTATCTATCTAGCTTCAATTGAAAATAACATTTTATTCCAATTTTCAATTAATTTTATTATTTATTAATTTCCAGTTTGATTATCGGGGAAGTCCACTGGGCTCAGAGAGCCAATTTTCAGTGGAAGCCCAGGGAGAAAATCTCCATGAAACAGATTACAGTAAAGGTAGCAGTCCAATAAAAATAAAAGTACAAGTACAAATACATATCAAATAATACAAAGTGTGAGCAATATTTCCCATAGTGGAAAAATATCATGCAAATACATTTTAACAAATTCACACAGTTAAAGTCAAAAGCTATTTACAATATTTACAGAGTTTGAGAGATTGTATGGGAATTAACTATAGAAGGTTATAGCCAGCTATAAGGTGCTTAGGAACTCAGGAGGATACACTCCCAGGGGTTTTTGTTAAAGAGTTCTGGGTAGGTAGAATGCAGTTACATTTCCATTTGGAGGAGTCATAGGTGTAAAGCTGAGTTTTGAAGTTGTTTGTGACTGACATTGTCCTAGTGTGGAAGGGAGAGAGTTCCATTTCTTACCTAAGGAGAAGGAGAGGAGAAGTTGTCCCGCAGGATGTTTAGGTTTGTGGACAGTAATTAAGTTTTGGTGTTCAGATCTGAGAGTTCTATTTGGAGTGTATAGGGGAAGGATGTTAGTTAGAGCGAGGCATTTGGTTGGATTAAATATTAGTCTATGTGCTGTAGTGAGCTGGAGGAAGTCCAGGTAATTTGTGAATTCTAACCAGTTGAGGGATTGGAGGGTAACACAGTGGTGAGTGGAATGTTTGGCTTTGGTGGCAAATTTAAAAATTTTGTTATAACAGCTTTCAAGTTTGGAAGTGATGGAAGAGGATAGGTTAGTTAGTAGCAGGGCACCGTACAGAAGGGAAGAAAGGAGGTATGAGGAGGCCAGAGTTTGGCTGGTAGAAGTATAGAGGAAGTGGTTGTTCCTGTATAGCATACCTAGTTTTTGGTGGGTTTTCTTTATATTTTGCTGAATATGGGTGTTGAACTTGAGCTGTTCGTTTATAGTTACACCGAGTAGTTTAGCAAAGGGAACAACTTCGATCAGAGAATTGTTTTGGCTAAGGACTTGGAAGGAATTTTTATCAAAAGAGAAATATTTTGAGGGTTTGAATAGTAGTATTTTAGATTTCTTAGCATTGAGAGAAAGGTGATTTTGGCACATCCAGATCTAAGTAGTTGAGAAGGCAGTCTGAGTTTTTGATAGGAGTTCAGGGAGGTTAGAGGGAGAGCAGACAAGTGTAGAGTCATCTGCATATTGGATGACTTTGGCATTAGGAAGAACAGAGTGAGTTATTGATAAAGATATTAAACAGCATTGGTCCAAGGATGGACCCCTGTGGTACTCCTGTAGGGGTGGGTAAGAAAGGTGAGGTGCCTTTTTTCCATTTCACAGCCTGAGATCTATCTGACAGATAGCTTGAGAACCAGGAAAGAGTGTTTTGGGGGAGATTTAGATTTGAGAGGTGACTTAGAAGGCGCTTATGGGAATCAGTATCAAATGCGTTAGAGAGATCTAGGAGCACTGTGGATACTAAGTTCTCAGAATCTCTGGCTTGATTGACAGTTTCTAAGAATGAGAGTAGAGCAGTTATGGTGCTATGTCCTGGTAGGAAACTATGTTGGGTAGGGGTAAGAAGTTGGTTTTTAGTCAGAAAAGGCACAAGTTGGAGGTGGATACATCTTTCTAGGGTTTTGGAGATTGGAGAGAGAAGAGCTATAGGGTGGAAGTTTGAAATGTTAATGTTTTTGCCTCCCTTGTGGAGAAGAAGAATAAAGGTGGAATGCCAGAGTTAAGGGACATAGGATTCCTTTATGGATCTATTAATTAGGATACTAATTGGGAGAGCTATATACCATTGGCAGCAGACTTGAGAAAGGAAGAGGGGATGTTGTCAGGTGCATTGGAGCAGGGTTTAAGTTTGGACAGAAGTCTTTTTATGTAGTTAGTGGAGACAGGTTTAAGTTCAAACATAGGGGGAAATTATTTGGGGACTTAGATGAGGTGGAATGTAGGAGAGATGGGTCATTGTTGCAAAATGTTTTTGTTAGGTCAGATATTGACTCTATAAAGAAAGAGTTGAATAGTGAGGCTAATTCAAGATCAGATTTACTTGGGTCCAGACAGGGGTTATTTCTGGAGCCTGGTTGAGGAGTGAGTTTATGGAGTTCCAAAAAAGCCTAGGGTTTTGGGGATGGTTAGACTGGAGCTTAGTGTAGTAGGATTTTTTTGTCTTTGAAGATTTGTTTTTTTGCAGAGTTACAGAGCTGTGTATATTGGAGAAGGGTTTCGGGAAGTTTATTCTTTTGGTAAAGCTTCCAGGATTTGTCTCTTTGATGAGAATTTGCTTTGTTTCTTTGGTTATCCAAGGGGCAGTTATGGCTTTGTATTCTTTTTTTCCTTGGTGGAGCTAGGGAATTTAGAGTATTTAGGAAAGTAGAATTAAAGTGGTAGGAATGGTTTTTTAGAATGTTCCAATTCATTTGTTTGAGATAGTTAGAGAAGGTTTGCAGGTCAAATTTACTAAGGTTGTGGGTCTAAATATATTGATGTTGGTGTGGATGGCAGGTGGTTGCACAGTAAATGAAAGCTGGGAGGTGGTCACTAATAGAGCCAGGGATGGTGCCAGAGCTGGTCATTTTATTTGAATGGGTGATTTTAATAATGCATTAATTAAAATTGGATGGGTAATTTTAATAATGCATTAATTAAAATTGTATAGTTTATATGTATAAATTCTTTCCAACTAGATTTTATGATAATTCCTAGATTTTTAAGTTGTTTATTTTCCCAACTGAATTCTTTATTACTTCTTAAGAAGGAATTTATTATTTTATTTATGAGCAAAGTTTCTGTTTTATTATGATTACATTTTAGACATGAAACCTTTTCAAAGTATTTTATTGATTTAAGAATGTGTTTTAACAAAGGTTCAGTGTTGCCACTTGTTAGCAAAATGTCATCCGCAAATAATTGCATTTTAGAAGTATAATTATCTTTAATTGAAAAACCTATATTTTCATATTATTTATGATGAATGTAGCAAAATTATCTATTGACAAGGCAAACAGTAGAGGTGATTATGGACATCCTTGTTTAGTTCCTTTTAATATTTTAAAAGACCTAGATAAAAAAGATCCAATTTAAAAAAAAAGTGAAATTGTTGTCATATAGTTTCATTATTAACTCTATAAAATCCAAAGAAAAGTTACATTCTTTAAGCACTTTACTCAAATATATCCAATTTATTGAGTCAAAGGTTTTGTCAACATCTAGACTTATTATTGAGAGTTATTTTTTGTTCTTATTGGCAACATCTATCAAAGATAAGCATCTAATGGTGTTATCTTGTACTTTTCTATTTAATATAAAACCAGTTTGATCATCTTTCACTAGATTTGACATTATATGATTTAATCGTTTTGCCAATATGGTCATAAAAATTTTGCAATTAACATTTAAAAGAGAAATGGAATGATATGAAGAACATAATTTAGGATCCTTTTCTGACTTCAAGATAGGGGATATCAGTGAGTGTTTCCAAGTAAAAGGAGAAATATTCAGTGAGTTTCTGATCTCATCAAATGCATTTAATACTGTCCTTAAAATATTATAAGGAAATGTTTTATAAAACTCAGAAATTATTCCATTCAAACCAGGGTCTTTATTACTTTTTAGATTCTTAATTTGTTACTTCAACTCAATGTAAAAAATTGATTTATCTAAACTAGCCTTTTTTCATTTGTTATTTTGTATTTTATATTGTCCTTTAAAAACTTTCAGTTAAACCCCAATTATCCAAAGTTGATTTACTATTATTATTTCATAATGTTTTCTCAATACTTATAATATACATTTTAAATGTATTGCTTTTTTAGTTTTATTATTTAATTTATAGGTGATTTCTTTAATACAATTTATATTATTTATTTTTGATCAAATGGCTGATCTATGTAAATTTTCAGGATTAACAATGTATGATTGTAATGTAAACTGTTCCATATTTATTGAGACCTCATGATTTAAGATTTTAATGTATTTCTGATTCAACTCCTTCAATTCTGACTTTTTATTTTTTATCTTGTAGTTTTAAATTTAACTTAAAACTATTAACTTTTGACTGTAAAATAATTAATTAATTATCCCATTCCTTATTTTTATAATGGAACCAACTATTAATCCTACCATATAAATAGGCTTTTAAAGTGTGCCATAAAATAGCATTTGTTATCTCTCCATTATTGTTAAAGTCCATAAACAATTTCCTTTAAAAACACTCTTTAAAACCTTTAATTTTATTCTGTAAACTGGAATTCTTTGCCAGTAAACTAAATTATTAGAGTTTTCAATGAAATTAAAAGTGATGGCATTATGGTCAGACAACAGGCCTGAAAATATTGCTACTTCATTAATTTTTCAATATAATCCACTAGATGCAAAAACTTTGTCAATATTTGTTTGAATACCAACTATGTAAGAATAATGAGCATAATTAAGGGAGTTTGCTAGTTTTAATTCATGAATATCTCTTAAGTTCATTAAATTAGTGAAATATTTAACTGCTTTGCACTTGAAGAAATTTTATTTTTTATCCATAGTGATATCACTTTCTGATAAAATGCAGTTAAAATCACCAGCCAGTAATATTTCTCCTTTTACATGTAAAATTAGGATATCTAAATAATTCTTTACCACTTTAGAACCAATTTCTGGAATCCAATGCATGCTTACAAATGTATAAAGTTTCTTGTTAATTTCAAGAACTACCAGACTTATCATATCATTTTTATCTGAACACGGGTCAACTATTACAGGCATAGTCAATGATTTCTTCCAAAGTATCACAGTGTCTCTCCTCTTGGAACCATAATGCAATTCTATAAGTATTAAATAGACTTAAAGGTTAATTTATCTAAATCATTTTGCAATAAATGCATTTCTTGCAAAAAAAACTATATTGGCTTTATTAATTTTGAGATATTTGCTACATCTCTTTATGGGATTATTTAAACCATTAACATTCAAAGAAATACACTTATATTCTAACATTTTAATAAAAATAATAATTATTTAAAAGAGTTAAAGAATGATTCTGACAATTAAACAAAGAACTAAAATCAGTATTAAGGTGTTTTATTGTGGACAAGGTAAAAAAAAAAACCAGTAAACAACAACCTGTGTGTAAAACTGTGCACAAAACCTATCATGGAATAAAAAATTCCTGGTTTCATAAGATAATCATACAAACCACCCTCAGCCATAGCTCTAAAGCTACCCAATCCTTACTACCACTACTACCTCAAAGAATTAATTACTTACGTAACTATATTATAATATATAGCTTTCTCATGGTATTAATCCATTATCCCATTAAATAAATGTTTATATGTAAAACTACTATAGACAAAAATATAAAAAAGTTCCCTTAAACTATAGTAAAGACTGCAATGTGAAACTCTAAACAGATAAATGTAAATAATTAAAAATTAAGGTAGTGGTACTTTTTCACAAACTGTTTTATCAAATTGAGCTTATACTTCCTTATTAATGTGACTGTTTTAAATACTGGATACAAACTGGAAATTACCACTTTAATAATATTAAAATCTAAATCTTAACCACCATAACAGCTATCCTATATACTTTTGTGAGTAAAAGTGACCCACTTATATTAATTAAGTCAAAATTTGGTATATATTTCACTAACCTATTACTAACCTCCTCCCATTTACCTAAAAATGCTCATATTTATTATTTTATTGCATTGCCCAATATGTGCCCAACACAAAACCAAACTGCTATAACCATTTATTAAAAAATATTTACATTAAATGTTACTATGAACATAAATTATGACAAAATGATCCGTCAAGCATCAATGTATTTTATAATATATGAGTAACTTTACTAGATTTCTTTTCAATTCCCTCCCCTCCACTCTTGATAAAACATTTGCATCACACACAAAAAAAAATCTGATCCAAACCATAAAAGTAAATAATGTTCGACAAACAAAAAGTTAGTCAGCTAAATATCATTAATAACTGAAAACTTTTGAGAATATTCCATTTCTATCATTTTTCTGTAATGATTCTGAAATGATCAAATGCTTTGCAAACTACCACAACTGCTTAATAATGTGGCACTACAACATTCCATCTCTATGGTCTTAAGAGATAGTATTGTACTTGATTTCTATACAGCATATTAAAACATTTCTTATTATGTATTTTTAACACACTTTTGTTGAGCACCTTAACATTATGATAAGCCGACAGCTGCTTATATGTTTTTTTTAATAATTGCAACTCTTAAACTATTTACATTTACTAAATCCCTGTATGAGAATTTATGACAATGCAAACCTTAACAGGAAAAGCTATTTCAATGCTTGGAAATGTTCTTGGATCAAATAATAATCAAAAGTCAAACTCCAAAAGTAATACAAATGTTTGCCACGTGTACATGTTAAATACCACAATGGTATACTTTACTAAAGAAAATAATATTAATCCTCAATTGTTTCCAATATTCCAACATGAAAGTGTGGTGCTTACTTCTTTATGGCAGAAAAGCTATAGCAAAGCAGCTGTTGTTGACTGGAGCAAATATATGTGAACACCACTGCTCAGTTACTTCCTCTTCCTATCACTAGAGACAGCTTAAAACTTTTCATAAGGTAGTTTACAGAAGTCTCTGCAGCACCTTATTAGCACTAACACGTTATACTGTTAGCTAGGAAGATTAGAATATTAGATTATTTTGTTGCAAAACTCTAAAACCACAATACATCTAAATCAAGGTCTGTAGTATCTGCAAAGTTAGATATTAACAGTATACTGGCAAATTAATTAAACTAATAAAAGAAAATAGGTGGTTGAATGTTTATATTTACTTAAAGTATTCTGCACTAATTGGTACTAAGAAAAGAATTAGTATTTGTGCAGTGAAATTTAAGCATTTTTGTGATAACTCTTTAGAACATGCTAATAATTGTGATAAAATAGTCACCCATAAGGGCATCAGTTTTGAAACCTTTTGTTGCTAGGACATAGCCTTTAAGATTATGAGTCTTAATACATATATACTAGGGTAAATGATGTACTCTAATGATATTTTTGAAGAACTATATGAATCAGACTAGAGAATATTTACATTTTAGTCAAAAGTATGGAATGCTGGACTTGCTGAAGATGCTATCTAATGAGATTAAGAAAATGACTGTAGTAGCTTCAAACCACAATTTAGCTGATTGGTCAGGATTACATTACAATCACAAAGATCCTAATGGCTTACAAATAACACTACACCATTGCTTTCTTAGGATTTCTTCTTTAAAGCACCAGTTTAACATTCCATCCATTGTGTCAGAGAAAAGTTCAAAGTTCAACTTGCAGTTCCTGTTTCTTCCATGCACTCACAGAGATGCAGTAGATCTTATTCAACTGGATTACAGATTGTGACTTTCCCCAGCACAAAAGTAGATGGTATGGAGAAAAAAAAACTATAACATTCTAGCAGGAAAATTAAAACTGTGAAGGTTTCTTTTTAAAGTTATGGAAGGCTTGTGATGGTAACTGATGAGTTGAAAGTTATTCATTAGATAATTAGAGCAAACAAGTCACTTACTCATGCAGCCCTCATATAAACATTAGTAAATAATGCAAATAAAGAACATAAAATAATAAACCAGCATTCAACTGATGCACATTGTCAAAAACAAATACTTTCAAAGAAAAAAAAAGCACTGTATAACTATAACTCATACATGACCATTGTACATACCTGACCTACACCAAACCCATATTCAAACAACAACAAAAAGGAATTGAACATTACAACACCTTCCCCAGGCTAAAACACAAAATAAAATACCAGAAAACAAAATACGAAACACCACCAATGAAACAGAAAGAAGGGAAGAAAACAAAAGAGACACATCTTTAATTCGAGCTGTCACCAAAACACTTTGTATCAGGATTATGAAAACTGTTATTAAAATAACTAAAATAACAAAGAGAAGTTACCTTGAAACTGTGACAGTTCTTAGAATCCTTTAACACTTTATGTCAGAATAGCAATACTATAAAAAAGTAATGAAGAAAATGCACAAAGAAAAAAAATCATTACTTTTATTTACTTTTTTTACTGTTTTATCCTTAGCTGATCATCCATTTTGTACTGATTGTCTCTATAAACTTATAATTGACCAATCCATTTCTTCTGTTATATCTAAATGTTTATTCTTCTGAGCAAAGTCAAGTGCTTCAAGTGAATTGAATATCCTCTGACCTTCAGAAAGAAAGATCTTGATTCTTGCAGGGAAAATATGTTGTGCCTTGATATTTGACTTCTTAAGATGTTTAATTAATGGTACACAGGCCTTTCCTTTAGAAATGACTGAGGAGGTGTTATCATTGTCAAATCTAATACTTTTTCCATTTATGGTTATTGGAGTGTTAGACCAAGCTGATCTTAGTACCAAGTCCTTATCTTGTGTGGACATGAATTTAACAATAATAGATCTCAATGTGGATGAATTATTCGTATTTGAAAGAGATCTGTAAGCTCTCTCTATACCAAATGAAACTGATTCAGGCAAGTTTAAAGTTTTTGATAGAGAGTCATTCAAAAATGTATCATATTGTCAGCTTCTGCTTTTTCTGGTATAACATATTTTTTTTTTATTGTTTCTCCTGGATCTACTTTCCGCATCTTCTATTTTCTCTACTAGAGAATTATTTTATTTTAGGAGATCTTCCATTTGATTTTCTTTTTCCATCAGCCTTCCCTCAATATCAATAACACGTTCTTCAATAGATAAAATTTGATCTGAGTGCTTCTTAATAGTTTCATTAAGAGGGTCAAGCTATTTTTTATTGTCTTGTTTTATAATGTCCATTTTACTTTCCAACTTGTCAATTTTAACTGAAATATCTTGAATACTGGAAATAAGATACTTCTTTCTTCATCACACTGTCTTGAGGAGAATACTTAGAGTGACTCATAATTGAAGTTAACTGATGACAAACTTCTGACAGGAAAAAAACTAGATAAAGTCCCAAAGGGACAAATTTTATTTTAGATTCCAACAAACTGTTGAATATTGTTGGTAAAGAATGTTTGAGTAAGTAGTTTCTTAGGTAAAAATTAAACAATTCCTGTCAGAAAATCTGAAAATAGGAAAAGCAAAGTCTTTATGCTGCTAACTGCTTGGCATCCTAGCCATACCCTTCTTTTGGATTTTTCTACATCTAGTTGCGTTAGCACAAAGTGATGCAAGCTTGATGCAGCACAGCGCTGTGTGTGTGTGATGTTACTGCAAGCACTCACAAATCTCTTGTTGCCTAGTGACATATGACATTAAAAAATTGTTTCTTTCTAACAGTGAGGTTTCTAAAATAGTTGGTCAATGTCCAAAGTTTTCTTTCAATGAGCATATATATAAAAAAAAACAGAAAATCATAGAAATTGTAAGTAAACCTTTGTTGCTTACAAGAATTAGGTTAACTAAAGACCAGGTATTTTTAAATGTCACTATTGCAGCTTGTATTCTGTTGCCAGCAAAACATTGTTAGATGAGCAAACTGTTAAGATGTATTTGTAGCAGTGATTATACTGATGTTGAGTCCACGACAGTTATATATATAGCTGTATACGATTTTGTAATTGATGTTATATTGATTCATGTATTTATGAAAATTTGATGTGTATGCAATAAGGACATCTCGGTAGTACCTTAAGATCACACCTGATATTTCTTCCTTTTTTGTTTGTTAATTAGATGATGAACATCGGGTGCTGATTTGTATTTTAGAAAAGGAGGAATGGCAGCAGATATAATTAAAGGCTTTCATCAGTGAAAAAGTTTGAATACAACTCTTTCACATAGCCATGGTCAAATGGCAATCATGTTTCCAAGGTTAACTGATGATGTGTTCCTTTTTATGTATGGATGCAACGTTTCATTGAAGCTGTGATTACATATGGGGGCTAGCTAAAAAGATTAAAACTATTTGATGTATTTATCATTGGTTAATTTTAAACAAATGTAATATAAATGGTGTTTCATTTCACTGACATATTTTCAAGTTATATCAAGCTGAAGGTATTGTCTGAAAGCTTTGTATTATTTTTGCTGCTTGTAGATTATTATTGTTTGATCTTTTAGAAGTTTCCTGAGGCCATGCTCCATTTATGTTTTTACAGTTTCTTCACTGACAATGGTATACAACAAAATCAAGTCACCATTCTCAGTGGAATGATTTTAGCTGGGTCTTGGGTTAACAAACTCTACAAGATTCAAAACACATACAGACTGCCATGTTATTTTGCAGTCAAACTGATTAGTTTAGTTGGACCAAGAAATAACTGTAAAATGGACTTACCGATGTCAAATACTACATTCCTGTCTTCTGCTGTTTGACTGATTTGCTAAAACACACAATGCAATGGTAAGTACAGCAGTAACCATATTATGCTCATTGCCATTTGAAGGACCAGAGTCATTTTTCCTCCATTTCCTGTTTTCTGAGTAAAAGACATTCATGAAAAATTATTACATTAATCCGTGCTGGTTCAAAAACTTGCATTAAATAAACTACTCAGTTTTACATTGTATCACAGTAATATCCTTAAGAAAGGTGACATTTTGGTAACTTGTACTGTCTCTTTTGTCAAAAATAAATGAAAAACTATGGCCTATTCTAGCCACACTGTTCCAGAGACTTTCCATAGCATAATCTGAGTTATCCTTTGGGTAGAGACCTGGAAGCATAGTCTTTTTTGGTGATTTGTTCATAATAACATAGCAAGTAAACATAGACTGAGGGAACCGAACTTAGAACTGCAGAATGATGTTTGTTAGCAGCTTATAACCTTAATCCCTTGTGCTAAACTATTAGACAAGTTCCATACTTTTGAATAAAATGTAAATATTCTCTAGTCTGATTCATATAGTTCTTTAAAAATATCAGAGTAAATCATTTACCCTAGTATATCTGTATTAAGACTCATAATCTTAAAGACTATGTCCTAGCAACAAAAGGTTTCAAAGCTGCTACCGTTATGGGTGACTATTTTATCACAATTATTAGCATGTTCTAAAGGGTTATCACAAAAATACTTAAATTTCACTGCACAAATACTAATTTTGTTCTTAGTACCAATTAATGCAGTTACTATGCTTGGATTTTTTGTATCTTCCCCAATGGGCTGTGCATGGCACATGTTTTTAATAACTGCTGCAAAAACTGCTTGACCCTTAGGAAAACTACTATTTGCATACCAAATATTTCCAGTCTGAATGAAGTATAATAAATACGCTGTAAATTTATTTTGCTCAGATTTACAATATACCAGAAGAATAAATAACTTAACTTATGTATGTAGTTTACACAACACTATGAATTACAGGTGCCTTGTGAAATTGCTTATTGACTAAAACTATGATCCAGACAAATTAACGGTTGTGTAACTAAACTTACCATAACAGTAGATGCATGAATGATCACTGCTGCTATAGCAGTATCCTAGCCAGGCTATAACCCATATAACTAAGGCTACTGTTGCAGTGATCACATTATGATAATCAGTTTAACTTTAATTGCAGATGTGGAGGAATATATATCAAGTCAATGCTTGCAGTATCTTGGAGTATTCCCCTTACTCCAAGATACAGCAAGCTTGGAATTAATATAAGTTAGCAACAAGGTAATGTTGTGGAACAGTAGCCCTCACGATGGGGCAGAGGGCATGAAGCCCACATGCAAAGAGGTTTTAAAGTTTCAGAATTCACTGTTTGCTTGAATCTTGGCTTATTTTTAAAGTGTCAGGACTTATAAAATTAAATCTTGCACTTGTAATTGTGAGCTAGAATTAATAAATGGCAAAACAGTATCTTATACCATCTTCTGTATCACAGTCTCTGTTATAGCCTGTTATTTGTGCCATTAACTGAACTTCAATAGCTTCTATACTTACAGAGTGCTATTCATAGTTTTGAGGTTTGCAGTTATTCATGAAGAGTGCTTCTACACCTATATTCAAAAACAGTAATTGCAGATTATTTGTGCTAAGTGAATGCAAAATATTTTGATAAAAAACACTTTCATGATATGTGCACACTTCCTGAAGTTAACCCTTGACTGTGTGCAAAAGTACAAGGTGAAAATGTTTGTGCTTGAAAATTTTCAGAAGTATGATTGCAGTATGTGCAAGTATTCAAGACAAGTGGCTTACAGTACAGCTGCTTTTATTAAGTTTTAAAAGTATAAAGGGGTTTTATATGTTTTCTATAGAGATATCCTTATGAAGACACCATGATTTCTTAAAAGAGAGGAAAGGGAAAGAATGGAAAGATTGAAAAAGGTGAGACACAGCAAAGAGGGGAACACAGAAGGAGCACATCAAGAGGATTGTGCTGAAGGATATGGGAGATGAGGGGGCACTATATTTTTGTTGAGGAGTAGACCATCTATTTTTAATTTTTTTATGTAAGAGGGTAGTTGAGTAAGAAGTTGATTAGAGGGTATAGAACAGAGGATTTTGGAAAGGAGGGAGGTGAAGAGGAATTCATCACAGGAAGGCACCCGGTCAATAGGATCTGAAATGTTTCCACTAACTGATGGTGTTGCAGTGAGAGACCCTGATGTTGAGGGGGTTGAGGTCTGTGGTGGCACTGTGGTCAGCACTGCCTGTGGCTGCTAGTCTTGACCCCAGTGAAGAGCGTGCTGGACTTGCTGAAGATGCCTTTCCACTACTTGCTCTACTACATCTTTAATGAAGCTGCAAAGCCCAAGATCTGTATCGTTTACCAGGCTGTGCCATGCCAGGGTGTCTATAGGACTGGTGTCACCACTCCAGTCCTGTTAGGATATCTCTGAATGGGCAGAGGGTGCATATTCCCAGACCTGGGGAGAATGTAGCTGGGCTGCTCCTAAGGATTCTGTACCTGTAGAAAAATAAACATAAATGAGAGAGAAAAGAAAAATGAAGACAAAGTAATCCATAATTAAAATGAGAAAAAGAGAGGGAGAGGATAGATAGACAAACAAGCAATATAAACATTAAATTCATTCATATTGCAGTACAACAGTGCCATCTTTATTAACAGTGATTTTTTTATGTTTATTAACTCTTTATTCAGAAAAAAATATTCTGGGAAATGATTCTGGAAATATGTGAGCAATCAGTATAATGATATTAACTAGTGATGATTTTTACATTTGCAAACTACTGATACTAAGGAGATAAGCTAGAGTAACTTAAGAAATAGTAACACATTTTAAATGTTTGGTTGATGTGGAGTGTGCTGCTGTTTTGTACTGAAAGTACACTATCTCTTGTGTTATACTTGTATATGAATTATGTTTTGTACTTACAAAATTAATAAAGTAAAAAAAATGTTAGATATTATCCAAACCTTTTTTAGGAATGACACTTTTTTAGAATCACATTTGCATATTCATGAGGATCCTTGGTCAGTCCCTTATGGTATCCTTCCTCCTATGTCTGGTAATAAGAGTTCTCCTCTTCTGCTACATATAGTAGACATAAAGGATGGTTGCTTAACTATCATGGATGTCTGTTCAAATCTATCTTACATTATTACATTTATTAATCATCAAAGCACATAAGTTATTTTTGTACTTTTACTGAATCTATGTACTTCTTTCTGTATGCATTTGTACAGAATCTATCCCTATTATATGCTTACATTTACTAAGCAGTAAAACATAGATTTTCATAAACTATTTCCACTGAATCCATCTATAATACTTCTATTTCTTGTTTATTGGCAGTTGTGCTACCAGGATATTCTGACTTCCTTCAAATTCTTACATTTTGCTCTTTATGTACAGCTTGTCTCTTTTAGGATAAGCACTTTCTTCAACCTTTGCAAATATTTCCATTGCAATTACTGCTTTGCTCTATGTCTTAAATACCTTACCTTAATTTTTAAGTCAGATCATGTGACGTTGCTGTAATCAATGCACTTTACAGTTGTAAAAGTAGTGCATTTCTCACTAACCTCAGTCAGTTACTATTTTAACCCCAGCACCCCTCTTCCTAAGGTGTGGTGGATAACTGAGTTCAGCCATCTTGTACATGCAGGTAATATTTTGGAAGAAATTGCTATCTTACACAATTATCATATTACTAAGTTTGTGACCTACATAAACCAACGCATTTATTTAAAAACTGTCTGACATAGTAGGAATAATTAATAAGCTAAACCTACAGGTTGTAAAATTATTTAGCAATACAGATATGTTCTTTTCTGTTTGTGTATAAACACAGATATATATGTATATATATATATATATATATATATATATATATATATATATATATATATATATACATATATATACATATATATATACATATATATACATATATATATATATATATATATATATACATATATATATATATATATATATGGGTCTAGGTTACAACGTCGACAGATGAGAAGACCGACAGCGAAATCACCGACGTGAGAAGATCGACGGATGAAAACACCGACGCGGAGAACACCGAGATGGGGAAAGGATGTGTAAGTATGCGGTAGTGACGGACGTTAGGGTGCGAGTAAGGTAAGTGTGCGATGTTGGCGGTCTGTAGGGGTAGGGGTAGGTTAAGTGAGTTAGGGCGCGAGTTAGGTAAGGGTGCAGTAGTGAATGTTTTGGGTTAGGGGCGGGTTAAGTGAGTTAGGGTTAGGGCGCGAGTTAGGTAAGGGTGCAGTAGTGAATGTTTTGGGTTAGGGGCGGGTTAAGTGAGTTAGGGTTAGGGCGCGGGTTAGGTAAGGGTGCAGTAGTGAATTTGTTTGGGTTAGGGGCGGGTTAAGTGAGTTAGAGTCAGGGAGTGGGTTAGGTTAGTGTGCGATAGTGACGGACCTTAGGGTTAGGGTTTCGGTTAGGGTAGTGGATAGTTGTGTATGTAAGGTTTAGTGTTTGTTTGTTAGGATTTAGGTGTGCTTGTTTTGTGTGTGTGGTTTTGGTCAGGGAATTTGTTTTGTTTATTGGTTGTTGTGATGATGTGTTGAGTGTGTGTGGTGTCGTGTTTGTGAGCTGTCGATGATGTGGTGTCGGTGATGTCGTTGTCGATGTTGTGTGCTGTCGGTGTTACAACCTAGAACCATATATATATATATATATATATATATATATATATATATATATATATATATATATATATATATATATATATATATATATATATATATATATATATATATATATATATATATATATATATATATATATATATATACATATATATATTATATATATCCACTCATTTACATTTTTATAAATGTATACTTAAGTATCTTGTTTTACTCATACATATACTTTTGTACTTCTACACAAAAGCAGAGCTATACATAAATGTGCCATAGATATATATATATATATATATATATATATATATATATATATATATATATATACCTTTGGATTACATATAGATAGATATTTCTACTTACACATATACATTTCTTCTTGCATTTAGCTGCATTCATGCAGTATCTATCTAGAATGTTTTTAAAACTTATTCTTGATAAGATTTATAAAAAAAAATGGTTAAAATACTTACTGAAAACTCTGGCCTCCTTGCCCTGGCTTGGTTTATCTGTTCAACCAACTGGTTTGGCCTCTATCTCTGAGTATTATCATACATGTAGCAGCATTGGAGCCTGGAGCAGATAATCCCTGTCAGGGATGAGATGTGCTCACCCAACTCTTGCCAGATAACCCTTTTTCACTTCATACTGCTTTTTCTATCTTATCCAAGTACAAGTTCTGCAAGAGGTAGATCAAGATTTTGAACTCCTGATCAGACCAACTTAGAGCTCTGTCTCATGGCTTCACAGGTGTGGTCATCTTTCTTCAGAACCAAAGTGAAGAATCTAAGTACAGGGCTGTGGTTCACAGGGTTGGAAACACACCCTGTGGGGTGTGACATCACCATAACCAAACCCACCAAACCCAACTACTATACATGGTCATTAAGTATGGAACTGCTTTTATTGGTAAGTTTTATTTATTGTCTTTATTTATTTGTCTTTGTTTACTGGGAAAGTCTGACTGGGTAATACCCATTTTCAGCAGAGGCCCATAAAGAAAAGTTCCATTTGCTTACATTGCATTATACTAAGTTCCAGTTAAACACAGAACAGTTGCATTTCTGTTTACATTTATATACAAACAGTAGCTATATTTATACATTCTAAGATTTTTACAGAGGTGGAAGTTACTGAAGAGAAAGTCCATGTGCAACTTTGTGGATTAAGCAGTTATGTATAAAAATTGTTTTGTCATTTCAGTGAGAGGTTGATAGTCTTCTGTTTAAGGAGAGCATTTGGAGGGTATCGTACAGTGAACACAATGTCTTAACCTTGTGATGAGTATGTGCATAACTAGGATTGGTTAAGATGTTTAAGAAGTGGTTTAAAACTACTGAGTTTGTTGGACAGTTTTATTTGTGTAGGGATACTGTTCCATAGTTTAGCAACGTACTGAGAGTAGAGCTAGTGTCTTACAATATTAATATACTTATTTGTAAGTAATAAGAATTTGTTAATAGAACGGAGATCCCTTACTGGACAGTAGGGCAGTAATATGTTTTGTAGTGTAGGGCATTTATTTGGCTTATGAATGAGTTTGTGTGCTATAGTTAGTTGTGAATATGTTAGGTAGTTGTGTAGTTCATGCCATTTAATTATTTTAAGCTAAGACAATGGTGGGTCCTATGAAGGAGACTGGTGGCAAATTTAGCTATTTTATTGCAGCAGTAGGCAAGTTTCTTTCTTTGACTACTGTTTAAGTTTATTAGGATAGGAGCAGCGTATAAGAGTGTTGGTGATAAGAAGGTGGTGGATAGAGTTTTCTTGAAGCATGTGTAAGGAATCCATATTTTAAAGGTTGTCTAGCTTCTGGTGTCTAGATGTAATGGTGTAGAGTATATGCTGATCATATTTGATATTGTCTTCTATTACAATGCCTAGAAATCTACTGAGTTACAGTTTCAATTACAGTATTATGTGCTGATTTTATGGTAAAAGATTGCTTTTGATTTTGGCAACTGTTTGAAGAAAAAACATTAACTTAGTTTTCTTGGAGTTGAGTAGGAGGTTTGATTCTTTGAGCTAGGTTTCTGCAGAGGAGAAAGATTTTTGGGTAATGTGTTGGAGCTTATTTATTGTTGAGGCCACATGTATTAATGTTGAGTCATCTGCATATTGAATTAAATTAGCTTGGTGAGTGGAGGTGTGGAGGTCATTAATAAATATATTAAGTAGGAGAGGACCCAGGTTATAGACCTGAGGAATACCTGTAGTAACTGGTTGAAAGGATGAGTAGGTTGGTTGTCCTTTAATGGCTTGTTGCCTTCCATATAGGTAATTAAGAAACCACAACAAGGAACATTGTCAAAGTCCTATAGAAGAGAGTCAAACAAGCAGTTGCTGGTGTGAGACATTATCAAATGCCTTTGCCAAGTGTAACAACATGGTGGACACAAGCAGACCATTGTTTTGTTGTTGGTTTATTATACTATTAAAATATAGTAAAGCAGTAGTAGTGCTGTGCTGGGGCCTAAAGCCACGCTGTGTTTCTGAGAGCAGGTTATTTGAGATTAGGTATTGTATCAGCTATATATAGATGCATTTCTCTAATATTTTGGAGAGGGGGAAAGAATCGTTATTGGTCCGTAGTTATTAAACTCTGTAGATGTGCCAGCTTTGTGCAGTGGCATGATGTATGAATTTTTCCACAGTGATGGGGCATATCTTTGTGCTATGGACCTATTAATTAGTCCATGCTAATCTTGCATGGATGCTATGACTTCTGCAGCCATTTTTAGGTAGTCTGATTGTAGCTGGTGTAAAGCTACAGAAGTAGTTCTTAGTTTAAGTAGCAACTTCCTTATGAGGTACTGGACTAAAACTGCAGAGCTGTGGGTGATTATGATTGGACAAGGGTAGCAAGAAGGAGCAGATGTATTATTGTCTAAGAGAGATAATATTGATTGTTTAAAGTAGGAATTAAACTGTGTGGGGATAGAGTCTTTTGCATTGCCTGTTTTTGGAGAGCAAATGGTAGTCTTGCCATGGTGGAGTAGTTCATTTAGTGATGACCAAAAATGTTTTGGGCTGTTTTTATGTTTATCTTGTAGGTTAGTATAGTATGCTTGTTTATCCTGTTTGACATGGAGTTTTGGAAGGTTTTTAAGATGTCTATATTGCTGGAAGGCATTTTGACTTCAATATTGATACCGTTTTTTTCAGGCTTTTTTCCCTTTTATCATGACTTTTATTTTTTGTTTGTTTGTTTCTTTTGTCAGCCATGGTGCGGGGTTGGGCTTTACTCTTTTATTATATACTGGTGCTAGACTATTTAAGGTCTGTAAGATTATGTTATTAAAGTGTTCTACAGCAGTATCTAATACATTCCAGTTATATTGTTTTAGTGTTTCATTGAAAATATTTTTGCTGAAATTGGTAGTATTTCATATTTGATTATAGATAATATATTTATCTAAGTTATAGTGAGTTCTAATGGCATATGTTGGTATGTGGTCACTTGCTATCTGAGATGCAGCCTACTTTTGTCAGTTTGTCTGGTTTATTTGTAAGAATCCAGTCTAATGTTGAGTGTATCCCTGAAATTTTATTGATTCTATTAAGTTTGTTATTAATTGTCTGAAGTTATATAAGTTTATGGATTCAGTAGGTGTAGTATAATTTATGAGTTGCCAGTCTATAGTTAAGTCTCCAAGTATTATAGTTTCATTGTTAATTTGTTGGGATATCCAATAGAGTATGCTTCCAGCAGTAACAGTGTTATTCCTGGTGGTATATAAATTGCTCTTAAACATATAGTTTTCCTACTGTTGATTTTCAGGAGTGTTATTAGAAGTTAAACATTGTTAAATTTGGGTATTTCCTATGAAAGCAAGGTGATGGTTAGGACATTTTTACAGATGATTGCTACACCACCTGCACACTTGTTCTGTCTGTCATGCCTGAGTATATTGTATCTGGGGGGGGGGGTGACCTCATTATCCTTTATTTATTTATTTTTTAACTGGGTTTCAGTAACTATGACTACATCAGTAGTGCATGTGGCAAGGTAAGTATGTTTTATCAAACTACTCTGTCATGCCATTTTATTGCCATGGCAAATGAAAGTCAATTATTAAATCACTACTTTTTCATTTGCTTATATGTGTTCTGCCTCTGTGCAATAATGCTCTTATCTTTATTTGTAACTTGAAGGTCATGCATTACTCATTTTTGTAAGTATGTCTTTTTAAGTGTTGCATCAGTAAATAATATTTTTCACTTCAGCTAATAAATAAATCTTTCTGTTAGTGTCATTTTGCTATAATAGAATCTACTGAATATTTTGAGGTGGTAAGGTATGTAACAGTATGCAAGATGAGTGTGGATTAGGCTTCACAATTATGCATACCGGAATGTTACTGAATCCACTTTCCCTTTTCTATAAACAGGGAAATCTAAGATGTATTAGATTTTGTTCATGTGTTCCTGAGGCCAGCTTGGCTCAGTGTTAGACAGGGCAGGACATCCATAGGCTAACAAAAGTCTACTTACATGAATCGGTTGACCTATGCACCCATGTATTACTGTGATACATAGAGATAAGTGGAACTCAGCCTAATTTGCATACATAATGCATAAAAGAGCCTGATTTTATGTGAATAAGTTTAATACCACCATAGTTGCAAACATTTGACTTAGGCAGCAAGTGTTTTGGGAAAGTACAAAAATTATCACTTAAAATAAACAGCAAAAAGGTTATAAATTATAAGAAGCTGTTCACATTGAATTAACACGACAGAGAATTGTGATTTTATGGATGTGAATGTTGGATGCAGTTGATTCATATTAATGCCGATGACATGAATGTAAGTAATAAATGAGAATTCATAACTGAAATACTACATACATACATACACGCATACAAATATTTCAGTCACTTGCATTACTGCCTTTCTACCCTGCCAAGACACCAAAACAGTTGTTCTGATAAAATGTCCAGGCTGTTCTTAAAAATATCTAAACTTGGTTTAATGCAATTTGGTAGTCTATTCCATGTATCAGCTGCTCTCTCAGAGAACCAATTAGTTCACTTCTTATTCCTGTAGAATCTTCTACATAGGTTGTCTGATGATTCTCTACTACTTTTTTGATAACCCCAAACATTCCCAGAGGTAGGTGTCTCTAAATGCCCTATATACCTGAATTAGGTCTCCTCTTTAAATATCTATATGAGACACTGTACAAGTTCAGTATTCCAGTCTTTCATAATAACTTAAATTTTCACATCCATAGATGGCTTTGGTATATTTCTGCTGTACTCTACTCTTTCCAGTTTATTCATGCTTGTAAGATTACCATATTGTTATTCCATACTCAAGTTTAGGTCTAGTGTAATTAACAAACAATGACTTCATCATTTCTGATTTCTTAGACTTTATAAATCTTTTTATACAACCTATAGTTCTATAACTATGCTGGATTTATCCATACACCTAGGTCCTTAAATGAATCTGCAGTTTCAATTACTGTGTGTTATGTTAATATTGACATATCAATTTATGTCTCCCAAATCTCATATGCTTAGCTTTTGTTATGTATTTATCAGCATATTATTCTCCTGTTCCCAGAATGGCCAATTTAGTGAAGTTCTTTTGCATACATGCCCTGTCTGTAACACATGTAATCAGCTTACCCAATTTCATGTCATTTGCATAGAGACTGTGGAACACCTCATATGAAAAAGGTAGATCTGAAAGATACAATCTAAATAAGTAAGGGCCTAGGACAGAGACCTGTGGGACACCTTGACTGTATCCAAGAATTTCACTGGTCCATTTGCTGTATGATACTTGCATTGTCCTATCTGTAAGCCATGCAGCTATCCATCTTATCAAAATAACATCAGTACTTAGTTGTTCTAATTTATTGATAAATGTTTGGTGTATGACCTTATCTAAAGCTGAAGTTAAGTCTATATAAATTACATTACAGCACACATTTTCTTTTATAGCTGTCATTATATTGTTATAGAACATCATGCTACAGCGGTAATAGATCTATTTTCAACATATACATGTTAATATATGGTTTCAAGTGTCAACCTTTCCACTTCTGACAATAACTTATCCAATATTATTTCTCCATAACTTTTCGACAATGTGAAAGTAGACTTAAGGGTCTGTATGCATTCAGGTTTGCCCTACTCCCTTTTCCCTTAAAAGGTTTACTAAGTGCATGTCTCCAATCTTGAGGAATTCTCATATATAATGTGTGTGTGTGTGTGTGTGTGTGTGTGTGTGTGTGTGTGTGTGTGTGTGTGTGTGTGTGTGTGTGTGTGTGTGTGTGTGTGTGTGTGTGTGTGTGTGTGTGTGTGTGTGTGTGTGTGTGTGTGCGCGTATGTGTGTGTGTGTGAGGTTGACATAATGGTTAAGGTGTTTACCTTACAGACACAAGGTGCAGGGTTTGGTTCCCACCAGAAGATACTGGTTATGCTTAAAATGCCTCATAGCCTAGTAATCTGATTTTAGTATCTGAGATTACCTGAATGTCACTAGGACAGCTTGAACACCCGCTTTTTGGAGTCAAACTGTTTTGCATAAGATTTTGTAATCTGTAATCTGTTGTGTCCAAGAATACATTTTAGGATCTACACACAGTTTATCAATTTGCACGTTTTTACAGCTTCCAAATCTTATGTATCTATAAAATGGTTTCCTATTACACTCAATATCTTTAAACTTTCTTCAAAATTTTCTTGATCTTGTTTCACACTATGCTTAATTTGGTTATCCAGCTTGTTTATTTCAGATTTCACAGTTGTAGTTCTACCTGTTTTTAATTTCTTATATATTTTTTGTATCTCACCTTAATCAAACATCTTGTTCTTATGGAAATAGATCTTCTTAATGCTAAATGCCTAGATCCTGATGTTAAACACTTTTTTTTTCATTTTTTTGTATTCAATTTCTCTTTCAAAACTTTCAACATTCCTTCTGCAGTTTTTCCACTGAATGCATCACTCCAATTAGTTTTACATAGTGACTGTTTTGCTTCCATATAATCTGTTATTAATCTTCTGTGCATTGGTTTAGATTTCAGTTTGGCAGAATTATTTAGCAACAAATTACCTTTATAACACCATGATCACTGCACATCAATGGTGGTAAAACTTGATGAAGTGACAGTCATTTCTTTAGGAATACATTGTCTAGTATGTTCTGTCCTCTGGTATGTTTTTTTACAATCTGAAGCAACTGTTGTTCCTGAACACACATTGTGAATAACTTCCTTACAGTTATTGCTGAATCAATATTATTCCAGTCTGGATCAAGAAAATGTAAGGCCCCAGACACTATTATTCTTCCCTCTTGTGTTTCATGCAAGAAATGTTAGAATTCCACTAGATCATCAGTAGTTGATGTTGGTGATCTATACACTCCAACAATTGTTATATGTTCCTGTGATGTTTTATTGTCACAGTTATACAATCTATAGTAGTGATGTTATCACTGAACATGTAACAATCACAGGTCTCATAACTATCTTTAATCGCTGTCATAACACCCCTACCTGATTTTTGTTAGAATGCCTGTTACAGTAAAAAAATTTGGTACTTACGTATTATCGCAATCACATTTCTAATGTGGTGTAATTGATAATGTCATTGGGGAACAAGTGTATGGGACAGTAAAAAGGGTTGTGTAAACTCCAAATAACTTGGGTATTACATGGGTTCTGAAAGGGGAGCAGGCAAAATGGGTAAATTCCTCTTCCTGGGGAATGTCCATTGCCAATGACACTTACTGAAAAGTAAAAATAAACTGGCCGCTGCTACACATACTGCGTATGTATTTCAGTACCTACTGACTTCCATCCTGAGATCATCTGGCTGCCTTGGTAGACAGTCATACATTTTATGAGGACCATACCAAAAAATATGTGTAAAAAACCTGGACATTGTGTGCAAATCTGGATGATTGACAGGTATGTATAGCTGGAATGGCAGTCAGACACAAGTGTGAAGTCATTACACTGAAGCAATTGCTCGCACTTGGAAGAAAAGCAGTTATGTGCAACGGGCCAGTTCATGTCTTACTCCGGGGAAATGATCGGTGCATGTCACATTACACAAACTGAAAACAGACTTTGCCAGTTTTAACTTGTGCATTCACCTTTCACCCATAACTGAAGGGAAGGTCTGCTTGCTAGGTAACGATGGCACACATTTGTGTCAACATGGTGGTGCATGACATCTGGTGGAAATCTAAAATAACGGTAGGAGAGGAGGCTAAAATTCTGTGAATATTTTCTAAATTTCTACAGTTTGCGATTGACACAATTATGTCAAATGCTTTTCTCACCACCTGAACACCATATGAGTAGTTGGTGCTTACGTACTATCGGTTAGAAAAGTGGTTGCGATAATATGTAAGTACCATTAATTTATACCCTCACAGAACTGGTTAGTAAGTCATTGTTCTTTAACCATGTTTCACAAACAATAACATCAATCTTGTGGGAATGTAGCAACTTTTCCAGTAAAAATCTTTATTATTAACGCTTGTAGCATTAACAACCATCAGAGCTGCAGCAAATGTTGCAATCTATGAACTTAAATTTTTGACCTGGCAAAAATCCTGCCTTGTGTTTGTCAAATATTGCAAAATATCTGCTGTAAAATTCTCTTCTCTGATCTTGAAAAGTGCACTCCATCCTGTCTGAACATGTGTGCTCAAAATTAGGCTCAGATGCTCTACACATTTCCATTTTTTAAAACGGAACATTTTTCATGCATGTATTTACCCCAAAAAACTTTCATTCATAGTGACATGACTCTCCACTCTCCTTTCTATGCGATTTGTGAAAAATGCGTCCTAACACCTGTATAAGCTATGCTATCTAAGAGGGCTATAAATTCCCTACTAACAGTCAGAGTCCTTGTGGATGAGATCATTGTACTGACATGAATAAAAACAGATCTACACTGTCTTACATTAAGGCACTCTAAGGCCTGCCTCACAGTCTCTATTTTTTGCTCCTGACAAACATAACACTATTTGATGTTCTTTATCCTCTCTGCAAATGTAACTATCAGTTCCTCTAATAACTGAATCTCAAATTACAAGAATATCTTTTCTGACCAGATCTGAAGAAGCTTCACCTTCTAATTCAGTAATATCTGTTTTATCAATTGTTAATAAGGAATTATCTTCATCACCATTAGTCTTATTAATCCCACTGTTTTCATTGCTTATTACATTTGCAAGCATGCAATTCTCATCCAGCTGGCTTTGTACATCCACTGTTTGAGACATGTTAACATCTGTTTTTCTCCTATTTTTTCTTACAGTAATGTTCTTCAGTGTTTCCACGTTCAGTTTTGATTTCTTTCTTTTCACCTGACCCTTGTCTCTTTTTTCTACCTTCTCTTTTGGAAAAATGATGCCTTTTTCTGTAGCCTGAAGGTTTTCTGATAGAAAAATATTATTCTCTGTAATCTGTGTGTTACATAACAAAGCAATGTCCTTTATAGTATGTATTCTCTTTGCTTTACAGACATTTATCTGTTTGTTTTTCTTCTTTGTTATTTGTTGTGAACTTCTTTCTTTTTTTATTTCTCTCTATATGCTGTGAATCCTCAGATTGTTGAATACTTGTAGCCAGAATTCCAAAGTTGTCAGTGGCATTGTCTTGTTTCATAGGAGCTGAGTGATCTATACAGATAACAGGCACATCTTTTCTTAAATATGTTTTATTTGCTCTTTGCCTAACATTATTTATCTCATCAGACCAATCTTTAATATTTGTAAAAACAATTCACCAAACTGTGCCAACTGCACAAGTGCAATCATCAGCAGTGAGTCTAGATTTACTACTAATAATGGTAAGCAAATCATGCAACGTTTGACATGAGGGACACAGATCACCAGTGTCATCAGGGGTTACCTTTAAATACACATAGCATTTAGTACACTGTACAAGATATTTGTGCTTTAACAAATCATTAATGGCATACTCATTTAAGGAATCCATATTCAGCTGCAAATGAATAAAAAATTCTAAAAGAAGAGAGTAATCAAAGTCAGCACAGAATTCAAAGAGATCTCAAACACATTTTCCTTTATCACCTGATGAGGAATATCGTCTCACCATTCTTGTGTAACCATGATAACGGACACAGGCATAATTAGAGGTGGTCTGGATACTTTCTATTACCTACTTCTGCAGCAGCAAAAGACAAGTACACAGGAAGGTTAGTTTGACCTCGGTAGCAGATTCATATAATGAAATGACTGCTCGGTTAAATGATTACATGTAACGCATGGTATAGATTCATAGGTTCATAAGTGTCTACTAGGCTAACAACCACAAGAACCTTTCTAAGCCTAGCCATGCATCCCAAATCTCTGAGAAGCTCTGATGTCCTTGATAAGTGTAAGCAGGGGCTTGGGATGTGAAACATTTACAAGCAGGAGACTGGGAGATGAACCATTTACAGGCTGCCTGTGTCCATTACAGACATACAAGGTACCAAACCAGGGATGAATGTCCTGTTTCTCTATCCAGTTGTCTAAGTTACACTTGAATTAGGTTAGGGAGGAACTCTGCTTCACATGGATGGGCAGCCTGTTCCAGAGAAGGGGAAGTGTCTGGGATACATACTTAACATTCCAGCAGGTCCTATTTATATCACAGGCAAGGTTTAAGTCTTTAGAATAGGTAGTTCTGGTTCTGTTTGTTTTGTGGATATGCAGGACAACCATCAAGGTGGGGTCTGACAATGCTGTCTATGTCAGGCATAAATCTCCCCTCAACAGCCAGTAGGAGACAGAATACAAGAATAGGGCCTTGAGGTGGTCTGCATAGGACATGTTACTTACATAATTACATTTACTGTTAACAAGTGAACTCTCTACTTCTGCACACAATGACATTGAACAGAGTGTGCAAGGTAAGTGTCTTCCACACCTCTTAACATAGCATACAGTAATATATTCCAGTATGTGAGTAATAACACTTCCTAACACAGCATACAGTTATATATTCCAGTATCTGAGAAATAATGTAATCAATTAATTCATTATTGGGCCAGCAGCAGAAATGAGCAGCTCCACTATACCAATACATTTAGAAGATATCAACAGCAGAATGGCTGCTGGCAATGATACTATAGCAATATTCATCAGACAGCTCGAGGAAAGTGGTACACAGTTGCCAAGTTTAATGGCAGGATCTCACACACCACAACATGTTAATAAATCTACAAGTGGTGACACTGGATCACAAAGTCCAATACACAGGGGCATTAAACTACAGGTTGGACAGTGAGAAAACCCCATGCACCTCAACACCAGTATCTACAGACCCACAGGAACACCTTCTTGATGATGGCAGAAATTCAAAGGTAACAGTGTCCACCATGAAACGTTTATAAAGGGGTACAAGGCACAGACATATGTCATAGCTACATCAGGAAACACATAGAGCATTGGCTGCCCTTCAGCAAATGTGCTTTGACATTGTTAAGGCTCAGTGCATTGCCACAGAGAGACAGCTAATGGTCAGAGTACTCCAGGGAATATGTGAAAAGTTTCAGCACTACAGGGAAAAGGTACAGAGTAAGGATAATGCCATGATCACATTGATCCATAGTATGGCAGAACACTAAGCATTCATATCTGCCTCTATCTGTACACTGGTGAGGACTTACCAGACTCAAACAAGAGTCAGTGTTGGAAAGGGAAGACGATTGGGTACTATATGGACACATAGGGGCATATCAAATTGCACTTCAAGTGCTTCTCATGATGGCAGTGGAAATAGAAGGGGGGAACAAACACAACAGAATTCATGCAGGCCATGTCAGAATTCATCTACATGAAGCAGAACTTCTCATTCAAGTTCTCAGTCCTACAGCAAGTAAGCATCCCACTCGCATGACAGCCATCCTTGAGGTAACATTTACCTTCACCCATCCTATCCTTACAAGACATTGTTAATGACACATTTGACCTTGACCTTTGTGACTCAAGCTACACATTTCAGGTACTTAAAATGTAACATTTGACTGCCATGACTTTCAATACATCAATGCCAATATTTATCTTCAAATGCAATGTGTTAAAAAATAACTGCAGAATATGTGTTTGCCCAGTGTATTTCTTTTCAACAGTGGAAACATTTACAATTCGAGAAAATATTCTTAAAAGAAAGGTGTAGAGCATAAAATGCAAATTGCAGTGTTTAACACCATTAATGGCCCATATTTTATCAAAAGCTTTAATTAGAAATGGTACAGTAGACAATTACACAGAACATAAAACAAATATTACACATAAGAATAACACAAACCTTTAAAAAAGGAGTGCATGATTATCTTGCTGTTTAAACTTGCACTGTTGCCATTTCACCCTCAGCACCGCACAACTGATGATTTCTATTTCTGAGGACATAGCTTGGTGTTTATGAGATAATGAAATAATCTGATGACAACAGTAAATCATTTGAAATATGTCATACATAAAACTGAGGAAACAGTGCATAATAAAAAAAGCATGTGATACATTTTTCATTCCAGTGCAACTTAAGCACTTATGTTAATTGCATACTTAGAGAATTTAATGCGTACAACTTTACAAATTCTAAGCAGTCAAATACTGAAATAATACTTTCACAAATTCAGTATGTGCATACTTAAGTGCAGCCCCTAAGCAAAATTTGTTCTGCAAAACAGTTAAAAATATAAACATTCCTTATAATTATATGAAATCACCGGGCTGGTATCAGTGAGCAGTCAGACATAACTTTTATAAAAACTAATATGAATACCTGTTCTTAAATAAAAAAAATATATTTAAGAATAAGAGGGAATGTCTGATGAACAGTGACAGTAGACCATGCAACACACAGCATGGTTTACACATGGTACTGTATGCATCAAGTATGCTCTATGTGTTTTTTTATAAGAAACAAAACACTCACCTGAATGTCGTGGTCCATAGCTCTGGACTAGACATCGCCTCATTACTTGTGCAGCCATATGCTGTGCATGAGCCTGCTGCATAGGATCATTTACTGCTGCTGCTGGCTGGCCATCAATAATCTTAGCAGAATCTGCATTGGGAGCTGCAGTGACAGCATGAGCCACTTTACCACTAGGTTGGCATATGACTACGCTGTGCAGAATATAACACACAGTATATATCCTGCATGCAGCAGCTGGGCCATACTAAAGGACACCCCCATACTCATCCAGGCATCTGAAACAGCTTTTCAACATGCCAAAGACTGTCTTGATCATAGTATGAGTCTGTATCTTCCACAGGTCCACCTGGATTTCTCACTAGTGTCATGAGACATGGTTCCAGTAGATATACTGCATCACCTGAAAAAAACAGAACAAAAAGAGAGCAAGGGGATTGACAAAACAAAGGAAAAGTGATTTATATTAAGTAATGCATTTTACTTTGAATAATTAGTTAAATAAAAAAAAAAAGAAAAATCCACTTACCAACAAGCTGACCATTAGGAATCCTACCATGCAGGAAGAGGTGGTAGAGTGAGCCCATGTGCCAGATACAGAACTTGTGTGCACTACCAGGATGCTGGGCAGAGATGTTGGTGATGCACCCTCATGCATCACACACTACCTGGTAGTTGATTGAATGGTAGCGCTTCCTACTGTGGTACCAGTCTCACTGTGGACCTGATTGTGCCCTAATTGCAATATGGGCACAATCTATTACACAAAACACCTCAGGGAAATGTGCAATCCCATAAAAGGCAGGCATAGGTCTGGCTTGGTGTTTAGGCGACCACACATGGCACGATAGTGTCCAGAAACTACTGAAGTACCCTCCAGGCAGAAGCCTGAGGAATACCAAATGTGTCCCAGTCTGTCTCTGGAAGGTCCCTGTGGCAAGTATTGTGAGGTCTATATATACCTTAGTATCCATAGGGATAGGAAGATCACACGTCTCCAATACCGCTTGTAGCAACTATATACTCATTTCAGCTCTTCCAGTATCCCTGTCTACTTTGAGCCTATCAAGGATTTCCCGATTATCAAAATTATGATGCGTTATTCTCTGTCTATATCATTGCCTTCTTGGCCAGTGATCACCTCTGGGTGCCTGCTGTTTTGGCTTGGCTTGGCTGAGGCAAGAAGCTCACACTCAGAAATAGCAAACTGAGTGCAAGAGAGAGACAGAAAGAGAGAGTGAGAGGAACTTCACTAATTGCAAAGTAGATAGAAAAAGTGCAGTTCCACCTTTTATAATGAATCTATACATCTCTCAGAAATTAGTCAAATATGACTGAATTTCAAACAGGTTACAGGAGGATTTAATAGCATATGATGTTTTACATGATCTTTCATTACCATCTAATTACTATTTCATTTGAATATGTTTATTCGCAACCATTGTGTATCCGCATAAATGCCCTCTGAATTGTGCCTTTGCTGTGCTTATGCATGAAGAGCTCCGATTGCTTTACACATTCATGTAATAACTATGAATGCCACTCAGAGTCTTTCTTCTGATATTCTGCATTCTCCTAAAAAAAGGCTACATATTTACCATTACCCTCCTCTGCTCATGCAACAAAAGCTTCTAATACTTTGAAAGGCACTTTCTAGTCTTTTAAAATAATGTCCTCATAGCAGTGTTTCATTTTGTTAAATGGCTACAACCTAGTGCCAAAGATTTGGGAAACAAAACAAATTGCTCCATTTCTGTGATCATGTCTCTTCCATGTGCTAATTAAGTCCAGCCTGAAATTTGACAGCCTAGCTTGCAAATTTCTGTTTTTCTCCTCATCTAACATAGATCACTCACTTGGGGATACCAAGTAAATGACATTTTTAACTGATGCATTGCAACTGAGGGATGTAGCTAGAGTCATCATTCTGTTACCTATTAGTATTTTCAAACAGAGGCATTTTTGTCTAAATATTGTTTCTCTGACCCCAACCATTGTTATGCCACATCCATGTTAGGGTGTAGAGAAAGCTTGTCAATTAATCAATGCATGCAAAGTTAAAAAAATAGCAATGATATGACTCCATTATTGTCACTCCACACACTCGGAGTAATACTGCTTCCTAATGTAACAAAGAAAAAAAAAGAAAAGAACAAGAAAACTGGCTTCAAATAGGTCAGAATGTAAAACTTATTATATACATGATTCATTATGATGCACAGGAAAGAAAGCGTTTTAGTAGAAACAATCATTTTAGACAAAATCATACCTAAATCAAGGGTGCAGCTTGGCATAATCTTTGTACTCTACTGAGTGCAATTTTCTAAACATTACTTAGAGAAGCCATGGCTTTTTTTAGGCCGTACTATGTCCACAACTGTCTAAATGAATGTCTGCAGTAAGAGTTACATAGATTGAAAAAATATATGTTTAATGGTTTTTAGAGTGAAAGTGATGCACACACTTGTTAATTGCTGGGGGGTTTAATGTGTCAATTTTTTAACTGCCAGGTTGAGGGCAGCAATAAGACCACATGAGTACTAAATTAAATACTCTGGCTATACCCCTGACCTAAACAGGTATTAATCAAACATCAATTAAGTAATAAAAATGGAATAAAAACATGAAACAGACCTTGGTTTGGATATATGCAGGGAATGTGTTCCATTGCAATTCATTATATCCTATCAGAGTATGTCCATGGCAATCCTGTCAAAGAATGAACATCTTTCTCTGTTTTAAATAAATGCATTACTGAGCTGGTGTGTGTGTGTGTGTGTGTGTGTGTGTGTGTGTGTGTGTGTGTGTGTCCACTTGAAGTTCTAATTATGTTCAGGCTATTAATGTTCAGTAACTTATAGTTCTCCTCAGATTCATTTGTATTGTGTCCAGGTCTTCCCTGCCTGTGTCTCTTATTTTGTTTCAGACTATCTTCCTTTAGGCCCACTGATGTTGCTAGTCTTAGAAGGCCCTTGACTTGGTATCAGTCTCCTTCCTGTTTAACCATCATAGACAGGCCACTGCTTGGGTATTACACTCCCTCCCATAGCTCTCAACCAATCATGGACAAATTATATCAGAATCAGTAACAAATCCAGAAATAATCAGGGACATTCAGGAACAGTTTTAAAATGTTAGTACTATTATCTTGAGACATTAACAGGATATGAGAATGTGAATTAATATACATTTTCTGAAGTAAAAGAAGTTTATAACTCTAATTATTATCAAATGTAATTCACCATCTGTTCTCCAAAAGTCACCAGTTTTAGGAGGGATTAAGATGGACAAAGCTAAACCTTAAGCCAAAGTCAGGGATATCCCTGAAAATTAGTTGAGAGGTATGCTCCTGCCTGTATAATTCCTATGGATCAGTTCCACACCTAAAATCCATCTGCTGTAATTGTAAAATGTCTGATAGCAAGAACTTGCCTGAACAGCTTCTATGAGCCAGACACCCATTTGTGTCTCTCTGTAATCCCTCTGCTGTGCAAAGCAAATGTCTTTCTCTCTTGCTTCCATGTTTCATTCTCTTGTTATAAGAGAATTAGCAATTCTTTGGCTTCACCTACAGCCCATCTCATTGGATGATATTTTTCTAACTCCACTATGTGCATGTATATATACATATACGTGTGTGTGTGTGTGTGTGTGTGTGTGTGTGTGTGTGTGTGTGTGTGTGTGTGTGTGTGTGTGTGTGTGTGTGTGTGTGTGTGTAAAGAGAGCAGAAGGATAGATATACAATGGGGCAACTATAAACATTCTTTATGCAGTGCCAAGCACTGTGTTTATGGAAAATGATCAGTTCAAACGTATGGAACTTTTTGATTTTTTTTTGTTACTAAAATTATGGACTTGATAGAGTTCTGGAGAATTAATAGCAAGATAGTGTCAATGTGTTATTCTACATGCAGTATTAAACAAGCGAATATAAAACAACATATTTGAGTATTTAACAGAGTAAAAGAAACTAACAGAACTAAATTGCAACATGAATTCAAGAACCATCTTAACTATGTAACAATATGAATTCAAAACACATCCCAAGAAAAACCTTGCAATGTAAAAAACAAAACAAAACAAAAATAACTTAAAAGGGAAAACTGATAAACTAAAAGCCATAGGAAAGGGTCATACCCAAGGAGTCAGGACATATGCAGATTCTTTTGGACTCATAACTGCTCTGTTAATGCTTGGACATTTATATTGGCATCTTGTACCAAGCATAATATGTTTTGGAACCTGACACATTTCCTAAGAGGTAGCTGTGTAAAATAAAAAAAAAAAGTGTTTCTTTGTGTGTGTGTGTGTGTGTGTGTGTGTGTGTGTGTGTGTGTGTGTGTGTGTGTGTGTGTGTGTGTATGTGTGTGTGTGTTAAGACTATTTTAACATATAATGTTAGTATCAGTTTCTAATCAAGATTTATATGTGTGTTACTTTAAAAACGGGAGATAGTTTTTTTGGTATTTTTTCTCATACATATATAGCTCTATGAGTAGACATGTGCACTTTAAACATGACCGACTTTGTAGACAATTAATGTGACTCAACTTTCCTGCCATTGCTGACTTTAGGCATGACAGAACCCTGTGGTCGCTGGGGGCCCCCAACCACAGTAAGTTATCTTATTTGATATTTTGTATCATGTCTATCAAGTCAACAAAAACAGTACAGCAATCTTGTGTAATTAGTAAATCAGATGGGTAACAATAACTCTTATTTAAAACTAACACCATAGCCAGCTTTAGGCACTTGCAGTATGTTTAGGTACTTGCAGTACCTGTGGCTGTAAGGGACCCTTTAATCATCTTTAACTGTACGGGGACCTGACAATAGCTGCTGCACGCTGGAGAAAATGAGGAGAAAAAATGTTATTCATTTTCCTATTATGCTCTTTAACCAAGAGGGTTGTGACATGACCCTGGTAGTATAAAGCTTATAATCAGTGAATGAATATAAACAAGGTAAGAGCTAGAGGTCATTAGCCCAGAGTGACCAGTCTCAGTACGTACCTTGGATTTTAAGAAGACTTGATGCTGCCCATCTTCAGGCATGTTTTCCTCTTTCAGGCAGTTTTATAAATACTGTTAGTACACCAGATATTATAACTCTTAACTTTTTTGCTCAAGAATTCTGGGCAAAGCCAAAAGTAGTAGCAGAATAAAGGCTCAAAATCAGGAATATGTTTTTAATATTACTGTCATTCACTTAAAAAAATCAAATAAAACATTTTGCTTCAACATGCATTTTTGGACAATAAGATGTATGAGACTCTGATGTCTGGATTTATTGACTGTCTGTAATCCTGAATAATTCACCAGCAAATTACATTTTTATGAAGGATAGAGCAAAAATATGAGGCAAAATCAGGGACAGTGACAGGTATGTATTACTCCACAATGAGGTAAATTAAAGTGACTTAGCATGCTGTTGTTTGACAACTGCTAAACTACAAACTACAGTCACTGATCTGGTGTGGCACTACCAGTGTTGTACAATGTATTGCTATTTGCTGAAAAACTAGTTTTACCATGGCTTATGTATATGATGTGTGTGTTTGTGTGTTAATAGAGTAACAAGCTGTCTATAATGTATTTTACCTTCTAGCACAAGCATCATCAGAACTGCACTTATGCTTGTATATATGTGAGTGGGTGTGGGAGAGTGTTGTAGTGTATTTAAAAAGTAACAAGACTGGCCATATTGTCTTTCACTTACCATCACAAACAGACCTTGCACAAGATTGGTGGCTGTCTTTGGTGGTTTGGCAGGAAGGGGCTGTGTGAAAGTATCTGTTCATTGCCACGGGGGCTCAGTGAGGAATACTACCATATCACAGTGTTTTGCACTGGTTTAGTTCTTGGTTACTTGGAGCTGGCATGTACTCCCTGTTTGCCTACGTATCTATCCAATGCTCTTGTTAACCTCAGCATTTCAAAAGCATGCAGCAGGCAAAAAGGAAGTACTCCCTTTTCCTTAAAGAAAATTCAGTGAGGGTGTGTGTGTGTGTGTGTGTGTGTGTGTGTGTGTGTGTGTGTGTGTGTGTGTGTGTGTGTGTGTCTGTGTGTGTGTGTAAAAATATAACTTATTTTTATCTGTGCATACACATAAGGAAGACATACATTACTCTTTTGGGTAACAGTAAAAAATTCAGTTAACAACTAATTACATTTCAATTGTAAGGCATAAATATATCACAGAACATTCATACACTTACATCTTCTAGGAGTCTGTTGACCCCCATATCCCAGACCGTAGAAATAGATTTTGCATGGATTTGGTGATGGCCTCTGCCCTTAGCTGCACCCATTCTAAAGCCAGTGCTGCTTAGATGTGTGTGTACTGAAAGTTACTATATGTTTTGTGTGTATGTGGGGCGGGGGCTGGGGATTTTGTTGTCATTGCTTCTTTAATTTTCATCACAGTTAAACCTTAGAATCATGCAGAAGGGAGGTCATTATATCTTGTGTTTGGGCTGTTAACAGTGTGGTTATTGTTTCTTTCACTTTTTTTCCTGACCTCAGAGGTTTACAAAGAAGGTTACTATAGCTTGTGCAGGGGCAGTGTACACTGTAGGAGCAACAAAGTGGAATATATTACTATACTCATTATTTTTTTCACTTTCCTCACAATCACACGTCAGGCACATACATACAGGTCAACAAACAAAAAAATCCCAAAAAGGAAAAACGAAGATGTAGCAGGTAATAAACAGCCACTGAGAACGAACCAAATGAACGGTGAAGCAAATGATCAGACAAATGGCTTTAATAACAAATGACTTAGCGCTTTCACCAGAACAATACTGGCTTCTTCAGAGTCATTTAAACAGTGAACAAAAAACATCTTTATAGTTTCCAACCCCACAATGATAGGTACAGTTAAAAATACATCAACCAATAAAATTCCTTTCCAATAAACAAATGTCATGATTCAGCTTGACCACACACTTTAAAAACACTTGTTCCATCTTAAATTAGTGATGTATAAACATATAAATAAATAATTATACTATTATAATAAACATCAAATACAAATATTAAATATTCAAAAATATAAAATATAAATATATATATGTAAACTGTTAACATAAAAAAGATACTAAATCTGATTAGATTTAAACTTTAAAATAGGCATCAAAGATACACAATCATTAAGACCAGGGAATTTCAAGGCATTTAACCTAAGTTGCCATTCACTTTCTAACATACCCATTTTATTAACCAAATAAATTCCTTTCTCAAAATTAATGACATGATCCACCACAAAAAACACAAACTTTTTAAAATTAGAACATGTGGTGGTGTGTAAATAAAGTGCATTGTGTGTGTCCTTTCTCCTAATGGATCTGACATGTTCAGATATCCTATCCCTAAGTCTACGAATAGTCTTCCCAACATAAAATGCCTCACATGCAGTACAAGAGGCAACGTAGACCAGGTTCTTTGTGTTACAATTGCACACCCCAGGACATGCAATAGTATATCTAAAGTCAAAAACACATAAATAAGATCCTTCACTAATGAACCTACACCACCTACAGGCCCCACATTTTCTCATAATTGATTTCTTGTGGGGTCTAACTTCCCTTTCTAAAACTGATTTTAAATTTTCACCTCTACTAAATACAATCAATGGTTCTGGACCTAAAATTGCTTTGTTTTGATCACCCAAACAGCATTTCCATAAACTTCCATAAACTTCTCAAACTTGCACTTAATTCATAAGACCTAATTAATTTACTTCACGACCTCATGGAATTAGTTTTAAAAAATAATTTTATTTTATTTGAAGGTGAACTTTATCAGCAGCTTACTGGTGTGGCAATGGGAGCGAAATGTGCCCCGGTTTTCTCCAACTTGGTATTGTTGACGTGGGAAAAGCTTTATGTTTTTTCCTCTAAATATTATGACAATATTATTTTATATAACAGATTTTTGGATGATTTGTTAATTTTATGGAAGGGTGACGAAGAAACAGTGGTTGAATTTGTTGAATATTTAAACAGCACCACCGAATTTTTTAAATTTACATACACTTGGAATGATGAAGTGATTAACTTTCTGGATCTGACCATAAGTAAAACCAATGATGGTTTCTCTAGTAATATATTTAGAAAGGAGACATATTCCAATTCTCTGCTGCATTTTGGAAGTTGTCACCCTTGGCACCAGAGAAAAGGTATTGTGAAGGGACAAATGGTCAGGACTTCCAGACTAGTTAGCAATGATGAAATTTTTAAGGAGGAAATTTTTAAGTTAATTGGAATGTTTTTGGAGTGGGGGTATCCCCTCAATTTACTTCTCAAAATTAAGAAAGAAGTGATGAAAAAAAGGGGAACACAGTACATTCCTATTTTGAAAAACAATGCTTCACTAGTGCAGACTGTTAATAACAGAACTGGAGCATTTTTTGTATTAAAGTACAACAACAGGTCTTATGAATTAAGTGCAAGTTTGAGAAGTTTATGGAAATGCTGTTTGAGTGATCAAAACAAAGCAATTTTAGGTCCAGAATCATTGATTGTATTTAGTAGAGGTGAAAATTTAAAATCAATTTTAGAAAGGGAAGTTAGACCCCGCAATAAATCAATTATGAGAAAATGTGGGGCCTGTAGGTGGTGTAGGTTCATTAGTGAAGGATCTTATTTATGTGTTTTTGACTTTAGATATACTATTGCATGTCCTGGAGTGTGCAATTGTAACACAAAGAACCTGGTCTACATTGCCTCTTGTACTGCATGTGAGGCATTTTATGTTGGCAAGACTATTCGTAGACTTAGGGATAGGATATCTGAACATGTCAGATCCATTAGGAAAAAGGACACACACAATGCACTTTATTTACACACCACCACATGTTCTAATTTTAAAAAGTTTGTGTTTTTTCTGGTGGATCGTGTCATTAATTTTGAGAAAGGAATTGATTTGGTTAATAAAGTGGGTATGTTAGAAAGTGAATGGCAACTTAGGTTAAATGCCTTGAAATTCCCTGGTCTTAATGATTGTGTATCTTTGATGCCTATTTTAAAGTTTAAATCTAATCAGATTTAGTATCATTTTTATGTTAACTGTTTACATATATATATATTTATATTTTATATTTTAGAATATTTAATATTTGTATTTGATGTTTATTATAATAGTATAATTATTTATTTATATGTTTATACATCATTAATTTAAGAAGGAACAAATGTTTTTAAAGTGTGTGGTCAAGCTGAATCATGACATTTGTTTATTGGAAAGGAATTTTATTGGTTGATGTATTTTTAACTGTACCTATCATTGTGGGGTTGGGTACTAAAAAGATGTTTTTTGTTCACTGTTTAAATGACTCTGAAGAAGCCAGTATTGTTCTGGTGAAAGCGCTAAGTCATTTGTTATTAAAGTCGTTTGTCTGATCGTTTGCTTCACCGTTCATTTGGTTCATTCTCAGTGGCTGTTTATTACCTGCTACATACATACAGGTGACTGCCTTTTGGGGTAAAGGTGAGAAGTGATGAGGCATGTTACTTTGAATATCATACGATCAAGACCACACGATCAAAGTTTTTAAACTTTGAAACAAAAATAAAAAAATAAATAAAAACATTTTTTTTTTACATTTTTGCAGGGAAGCAAGCCCCCCCTGCACACCCACACCCCCTGCTAATTAAATATATGAACTCTGGGATCACACTACAGTGAAGAAAACAGTAAATTTCCCATTCCTTGCTGTACAGTGATCTCCATTTAAAATGTCCGAAGTTTCAACACTTGGATCATATGGTCTCGGCCATATGATGTTCGAAGTTTTGAAACTTCAGTAATCCGATAGGGACTCATAGGCATATATACATGTACATGTTTATGTATATGTATATGTAGAGGTATATGAATATGTACTGTACCCGGTATAACAGCAGTAATTTGAAATACGTCTGTGGTCTTTAGAACCTTTTCTTTTATACCAGCTTAACAGTAGAGGTATGTACAGGGACTGACTGCCTTTTTGGGGGGTGTTAGGGAGGCAGGCAGTATTCTCAGATAGTATTTGAGTAGCCTCACAACAATTGTCATGTTAGTTTATTGTGATTGACTATTTTGTCAACTCTGAACATTAAGCTTTGGGCACAAATTATATCTTCCTTGAAAAATAAAAACTGGGCTGAAATTATTTTCCTACTCATGATTTTTTTTCAGGCCATCACTGGATTAAAAGATTAGGAAATGCTTTAAAATGCGTCCCAGAACATCTATAACTCTTATGGCTTCTGGGGTTCCATCTTAATTATTTCCTAAATGGTTATTACCATGCTGTCTTGGTCAGGAAAGGTGTGTTGAAAAGATGCAAGGAAAACTAAAGCTGAACAGCAACACTGAATTTCTTTCCTTAATCAAAATTTCTGTTCACACCATCACTGGATGAAAAGATTGTGTAAAAATAACTTTAAAATGCACTTCAGAGCATGTATTCTTAAAACCAAAGAATAAGGCAAAATATGAGAAAAGGAAGAAAAAAGTAATGTGCTTGGTGTGGTGAGCCCAAGATGGGGGGGGGGGGGGTAGAACAGAAGGGAGCACTAGAAGATGTGTGTGTGTGGGTGGGTGGGTTAAAAACAGTACACAGTGCCTAAGACACCATTTCACCTAAGTACATTCCTGTATGTGAAGTCGATGGAATATGTCATTGTTGCAAATAAATGCTAGTAACTGTGAATGTCCTTTTCTGAGACGGGCTAACATAGTGAGGTACACAGGCCTGTCCTAATGTAAGAACTTGTAGCTAAAAGAAAGACTGTGCATACTATTCTTAAATCTTTGCAGCATGAGTTAAAAGGTTGCTTCATAGGGGTGGCAGTGATGACGTGATACTCAGACTGGAAGTGCCCAGGAGCCCCCCAATGTAACATTTGCTGGGTCTCCTAAAATGCTAACACCGACCCTGTTTCCTGTTTATAATAATCTATCCTCTTTTTTTTTAAGGTACTCACATTTAGTTATCAAGTAATGTGAGAGGGATTCTGGCATTTATGTCCATTTAGAAGATTTATAAGAAAAACATAGATGATTAAAATTTCACAGACTGAGTAGATAACTTGGCATTGAGTGATATGATGTTCAAAGTGTGTCACTTTAGTTTGTTTTAAAGTTAATTAAGTGCTTAGAGTTGCTCATAGTTTTTTTACTAATTTATCGCTGGTCACAAATGATCAAGATTAGTTTGTTTATTTTAGGGCCATTTGGTCCTATAGTGAGAGTAATTAAATTAATTTGATTATCATCTGTATACAGCGGCTTGCCTGACTACATAGTTATTCAAAGAGTTACCATTAAAACGCTTCCACTATGACTTGTTAAGTTACAACTCAGAGAGGAACCAACTTATCAAGCACAGCTGACTGGGAAATCAACCCAATGAAAAAAATTAATTACACACACACACACACACACACACACACACACACACATATATATATATATATATATATATATATATATATATATATATATATATATATATATATATATATATAAAAACACTTCACTAATATGGAGTAAAAGACGACTTGTGGAACATTGTAGATTAATTTATTTTAAAACCTGAATGGAAATAAATATTGAAACAGAATCATAAAATATGAAATAGAAGTCATTAAGGACATTGCCCAATCACATATGGCTATTGTAATATGTAAGCAAATCAAACCTGTTTAAAAAACAACCGATCAGTAGTAATCAGTATGTATGTGCATCCAGTCTGAAGAGTTAAATCAACCCTCCAGTAGTGAGACAAGGAAATGCATTGATAACAAGTAAAAACCACTTACAATATTATCCAATCAACAATAACTAGTATAATGTATAATCAAATCCAACGATTAGTTTAACCATCCAATGATCAGTAGTTAGGATGTACATGCATCCGATCTGGGGAATTAATTCAGTCCTCCAATACCAAGACATCAAGACATAGCAGGTACAAATAATAATCAGTGGTGTGATATGATGTCCACTCAAATAATATGTAGCTAAACACCGTGCTGTAACTTTTGTAAGTAAAGGAGCTAATGTACAGCAATGAAGTTAGAAAGTACTGTTTTGTAGACACAGCGAAAGTTACCAAATTGGGACTGTCTCACACATGATCTCACCAGTGCTACTGGCATCCCCCAGCCTGGTGAACAGGTATGGCTCCACTATGCTGACCTAAAGCGGAGGAAGGGGGCTCTCTTGGCCCAGTGGATACAAGATGCATGTGCACAAAATGCTCCAGTAGTAAGCTTCACTATCAAGTAGGTTGTAGCAAATACTAGTCTCAGAATGTGATAGACAGGTATGCATAATGTTTGTGTCTCTCATCTACAGCTGCAGCATAAAAGGCTATGAATATGGAAGCCCATGGTGACAGACTCCTGAGGCTCTACCGACAGGCTTGTGTGTACAAATCTATTTTGCAGTATATTTCTCAAATAGCTAAGGAGTACATTGCTTACATATAGTATACTGTTACTGTGTGAACTGAATAAATAAAAAAAGTTTGACAGATTAATATTGATGTACAATAAAACTACATAAAACAGACTGTTGTGTTTATTCTCGTATGTTGTTGTAGACATTTAGAATGTATACAGATACTTCACAGCAAATGTGGCTGTGACAGCATACATTAACTGAGCATCTTCTGTGAACCTGCTGTAAGAAAACCATAGATGGTGGAGTTGTAAAACAATATATAATGGAAATGTGAAATATATACTGCACTAAGCTCTGAACCCTGAATAGTAATGGGTGAAGGTTTAAATTGTGTTCCAACCAGCATTGCCTTTGTGTTAACCTTTGCTTTCCAGACTGTAGTAATCCAAAAGATGAATGCACAGTACAATAACTGTAATACATGCATCCATCACAGGATTACAAGTTCAGACTGTCTAACCAAGATACTATTAGGCAGAAACCAGAGAAACTACAAACAGCAGTTCTCCAGTAGCTCAGTGTGATGCAGAATAGCTTAGCTGTTAACTTTGCACACCCAGACACGGTTTGAATCCAGGGAGTGCTACTAAGATGTGTGCAGATCTACAGAGAAGGAATCAGGAATATATGTAAAACAGTCAGGTAGTGTTAACAGATATTTTCTTCACAGGTTGCACAGGTAAGTAAATGTTGGAAGCAGCTGTATGAAGAGTACACTAATAAACTGTATACAACTGTTCAACTGTCCCACCATATGGCTGCAAATGACAGCAGGACAGGTACATACAACATGCATTCACTCATCCTGATGCATGTCTCTCAAGTTTCACGCTGTCATGGCTAGTGGTCACTGCTGCCAATAACCCTGGACACAGATAGGAAACCAGTTGAAATATGCCAGTAGCACACTCACATAACAGCACTTCAGGTTACCCCTCCTGTGCCAGATATGTAACCCTGACATGTACGAGTCCCCTCTAGTCATGTACCCAGAGGTGTCACAGTTTGCCTCAAACCATTCCAAGCTGACAGTTTAATAGGTATGATTGTGCTACAAAAGCTATGGGCCATTGGCAGATGTAAAGTGAGGGCAGACCCACAGAGTATTGAGCAGTACTGTTGTGGAAAATAGAAGCATAAACAGTTGTTAATGGACTTTTTGTCTCTCCCCCCACCCCTCATCTGGATCCATATTAATATTCATATACTATGGGTATGTTTTACTCCAAACCTAATGTTGGGAATTGTGCTATATTATTGTTCATATATCTGATTGTTTGCATGTTAACATACGTTGTTCAAATAACATTGTTGGTGGCGTGTTACTGTCAATGTTACTGGCATGCTGTTGCAATGCATACTGTTGTTCCACTTATGCATGTGTTTGTTTTTGCTATGCAACTGTTTCAAATCTGTTTTATGGAGTTAATTGGAACACCCATGCATGCTGTTACAACTAATCTGGAAATGTCTTGTTCATGACTAACCACCATATTTTTTAAAACCTCAACACCATAGCAAGTTTGGGAAGGCAGATCCCGGTGGATCTACTTGTCCCACCTCATCTGGCCATGGCACCAGGCCCCAGCACATCTGGGACCCAACTTGGGCCTTCCACATCCACTGGTCCTGCATCAACATCAGGTGGAACCACACTCAGGGGACGGGGCCTGTCCCCCCCTGGGAGCGGGTGCAGACAGGAGTCTGTCACCTGCAGTCAGGTCTGGGATTTGGTGCACAGCATCATCCAAACAGAGTTGGGTGGGTAGCTGCTCCAGATTGAAGGTGGCGTGGCACACCTTGAGGGGCAGGCCGCCCCTCCTCTCCAGCCCCCAGCACAGCCACCTTCGGGGCCATGAAGAAGCAGTGATGACTGCCCATGGGTGGGGACCTCAGTCCCTCTGTATCCATTTGGGGGCTCATAGACTTCAGATTCCCAACCACCCTTCCCATCAAAGGTGTTTACCCCCTCATGTGTCATATACCGCCCCTGTCTGCTGTCTTGTCTGTTTGCAAATGCAACCTATCCCACCCAACCTACCTCCCCAAATATACCTGCAGCCCTTCCCCAACATCCCACTCTCACGTTAAAAAAAGGGCATATGCCCCACAAAATAAACATTGCCCCATACATAGCTCTACATTTTGCCCCTATGTACAGTGAAACTAATCAATCAACCCATTACTCTGCAAATGTCTGTCAGCAACACGCCTCCCTGTGGGGTGTGAGGCTGTAAGTTCCAAATTCTATACATGTAATGCAGCTGTTGCTGCCGAAGAAATGTAGAGCTATGGTCCTTTCCTAAACCCGTCCTGAACATCCCTAGCTGCTTATCATAATGTTTTACCCTCTGCTTGCCCCCATTTCACCGCTTTCCTATCACCCTTTTTTCTTTTCTTTAAACAAAATTAGCATGGGTGTAAGCAGGAGTAAGCAGTGCTAAGCGAAGCTAAGAGGGTTTAACCGTCTCTTAGCAATGCTTAGCACCATGCAAAACCCCTCAAACCTGCTTGCAACAGATTAAAAGTACCTTAATCACTCTGTCTCCATCAGCCCTTGTTCTGCCAAGCAACAAAAAAATCAGCCCTGCCAAGTCTCAAACCCAGAATGCTGTGCACTACAGTCAAGTACAACTACACCAACTGGACTGCAGGAAACTGAAATGATTTTACAAACATATCATTCATTCTGGTCATTTAACATTAATGAAGAAAAATAATCACTTCCTAGTCTGAAACTCAGAACCCTGAGCACAGCAATCACAGCAACATACCTCTACACCATCTGAGCTGCAGGAATGTGTAATGTTTTTACAAACATATCATGCACAGCAGTCATTCAACATAAGGACATAAGGGGGAATAATGCATCCGTAGTACTGTTATAGACATATATATATATATATATATATATATATATATATATATATATATATATATATATATATATATATATATATATATATATATATATGTATGTATATATACATATATATATATATATATATATATATGTATGTATATATACATATATATATATATATATATATATATATATATATATATATATATATATATATATATATATATAGTCATACAGAGCTATATAGACAGATAGCCAACCTCTTACTGCAACATATCTGCAAAAATCCTGAGAAACGGGGAGGGGGGGGATAAAGGGCAAACATTAGTGACATATTTGAAATATGACTGTCATACGCATAGAAGTCTGGTAGAGTGGCATGGGGTGCTTTTACATACAATGCTAGACAGATTCCAGGTCTGAAACACAAATGAATGTCAAAATTTACTGATGTCAATGCTCACATCATCACAGTGATTTCTTAGAAACCCACAACTGTTGTGGCCAACAGACAAAATATATGAGCCACACATCAAGACAGTGTTTAGACATCTGGACAGTAGAGAAGTATGACCGCAGTTATGTAACAGAATAGAAAAACTTGTGACAGCCGCCAACCATGTCAACCAGCACCTTCTGCACCACAGTAAGACCAACATGACACTAACCCAAATCAGCTCTGGCCAATTACCGATGTATAGCCAAATATATCATGCACTGCAGGGATGGAACCATAGGAAAAAGCAGATAGTGGTGCATAAATGTCCACCCAAACCATTTGAACCACAGTCACAGCAACATACCAGTACCCCAAATTAACTCTAGAGTAGAACGACTGTTTGAACGAACATATGCTGATTCTCAGTCACACAATACACTGACAGATACTGGCCAAGCTCACAGTGTACTGGGAATCCTGAGGTGTTACAGGACCCTTCTCAGTCTGCCCCTACAAACATACACACCTGATAGACCAACAGCAGCCATAGCAGCATTCACAGTCAGATGGAAAAAGGATCTGTGACACTCACATCTGCTACTCCCCCTACCCAGCCAAACATCTACACACAACACTGCTACACAATCTTGGCAGTTGCTTCACAATGGCTAGACATACATAACTCTCATATGTACAAATTTGCATAGAATGCCCAGGGTGTGAGACCATGTTCATGGCCACTGCCGCATACCACTTCCAGGAGTCTGCTAAGTCAATGGGATGAAACCTTGAGTGCAGTTAATAAATAATGATATAACGTACCCCTGACCCTCTTACTGCAAGACATCTGGACAAAGCATGACATACTTGAGGGACAGGGGGCCAGAAAGAGGGACATATCTCCCATAATGGTATTACAAACTGAAACAGTTGACAGTGTCACAGGCTTTGTTTTAACATAGTATCCCTGAAGGATATGATGTCTGAAATATCAATGGATGTCAACAGTTACTCTGACCACAGTCTTCACAGTATCCCACTGCTTCCACAAAAACAGATGTTGTCTGAGGAACAGACCAAACATAACAGGTGAACCCCTGGGCAGTGTGTGGACATCAGGACAGTTTAGAGGTATGTCAGAGACTATATCACTGTCAGATCTCAAGTCACACAGAAAATGCATGTCCAGATCAACCCTGTTAAATTAGCAACCCTCTATGTGTATAACAGCACCACTGACATAATCTGTACCCAATTCTGGAGCTTTGTTCTCCATGTTGCTGGGCTGTCTCTACATGTCCTCTCTTGAGAGGTATTCCCACCTACTGTCTGTGAAGCTGTAGCCCCCACACCTCCATAATGTCCTTCACACAGGGAAGGAAAAGGGGCAAGGCACACATGAAGGCTGTAATTATAGCATTGTGTTGCTATGGCATTGGCAAATGGAAAGACAACACAGCTACTCTGGATGAAAGTAGCAGACACCGATTGGTGCACAGGCCATCACCTGCTCATGAGCAGTACATACGAAAGCCTGCCTATGAAACACAGGTCTCAACCCATCTACACAAAGACAGACTGTAACTACACAAACCTAACCATTTGCATTGTTGTGAGGGAACTCCTGAGCACTGTAACGGCTATGTCAATCATGTAAGCATGTAATGGAATGCAGAAGAGGGGATGCAATTATGTCAAATGGGTCATTAAACACTAGGCCGCAACAAGACCTGCTGGTCTCACATGCTGCTGTCCAGCACCTATGGCCATTACTGATTGCCTTCCCTGCATTGACATGGAGCACATATCTGGCCCCAGAGTCACCCCAGCAAAGGTCAGCTCATGTATGACTACTACTGGGGTCTCTGTTGTCCAATACTGAGTGTGTCACTGGTAGGCCAGCTACCTGATATGTTGTAATTACTCATATGTCACCTGTGAATGCTACTCTGATACATATGCTTGTCTTACAAATGTAAGAGATGTACATAGGGTATGTGCATACTACACGACAGGTGCAGATGTGTGTGTCGAACGGTATGTGATATACTGAGCCCATACCTGACAACTGTCCAGAGTATTGCAGACTGACCACATGTCTGACTCATATTTGTAGTCAATGCCTCAGATAGTTGAGTATTGTCTGGCACATCACTGACAACCCATTAAAGGCTGGTCATAACAAATTAGAATACATTTCATTGTCAGATGACATATTCTGCAGAGTACACCTGTGAATGTGACACTGTCTTTGCTGGCAACTAAGTGTGTTTCAGCTAGATTCATAAAGTGACACTGTTTACTGGCCTTTGCCCACCAGTAATGCGTGCCTTTGTGCAGATGTCTTGCTCTAACAGGAGCTAGGTGTCTTAACATGACACCCGTGTCAATGCAAGCGTACCTTGTCCTTTAGGATGCTGACATTTGTGCAGTCACTGACACCTGTTTCTAGCTGTGGTGAGCACACCAACCTTGCCAGGTCACTCATCCCATCATATGTGTAGACCCCAGATGGAGTCCTGCAAAGCCACAGGAGGTGGAGTGTTGAACATTAGAATACAGATACACACCTCCAGGCTGGACAAATAGTATGTTGCATGGGTGACATCCCGAGTGCAGTTTACAGTTGAGCAAACACCTACTCAAGTCATAGCTAGCTATAGGCCTCCAAACATGAATATGGACACCCACCACACCTATTGGAAACTGCTGGAATCTGTCAGGATTCAGTCATCTACCCTGCTCCTGAGTGACTTCAAACATCCAACCATAGTGTGCCTGACCTATCCCACTGGAACATGAATGCACATAGATTCCTTGGCTTTGTCAATGGCAATGCAGTGGATCATCTGGTCAACACTCCTACAGCAGGTGGGAATCTCATGTACCTGGTCCTAACCAACATGAGTAGCCACTGTAGCACTCATACAGTGCCATCCTCCTTGGTAAAATCTGACCACATAGCCATCACTGTTCAGATAACCATCTCCCCTGCTCCCCCCCCTTTACAGTGTCAAACAGAATGAACTGTACACAAATGACTTTAAATCCCCTCAGAGTAGGTAGAAGTAACTGTACAGCCAACGTCCCATTTGTTGGAACTAGCAGCAGTGTCCAGGCCCACACCACAGTACTACGTGGGCACCCACATAGCTGTATTGACTCAGCAGTACCTGACAAGACAACATCATCCCCCTCAAGGTAGGGGTAAACACCTATGGTGGACGGCAGCAATACACAAATACCATAATAGGTGGAAATAATTGCTGGATGGGCCAAGAAGGAACAGGTGTCTCATCAGAAGCCATGTCACCATGGTCTGTACAAGCAAATAATGGCACAGGTGATATACCCTAAGGCTGTCTTTGAGTGCAGATCGGACACATCTACCAAGGCAAATCACTAGGCCTTCCACACATGTGTCTGCAATTCCAGAGGCAACACACAAATCTGCTCTGTAGTGGTGGTCAATAACACCACATGCATATGACATAGATATAGGCAACTGGCTGCAGACAGGTGAAGTGCAAACACCACCACTCCGTCCCCCCAGTGGTACACATGTGCATGTGCAGCACCTGTCCCCCTCCCCTCAGAAGCAGGTCCATAATGCCCTCTCAAAGGCAACACACAGAGGTCTCCATAGTCATGATACCATCCCTGGTTGCATCCCACATGAACACAGGCATGGGCTGTCAGATCCATTGTGCACTGTAGTCAACCACAGCCCAAGCACTGGTGTCATCCCACCTGCACAAAGGACAGACATGTCATCCCTATACACAAAGATGGAGCATTCTACCAACCCAGCCAATATGATGCACATAAGCCTACGTAGTCTGCTCTGCAAGGGCATGAGAGGCGATATCGAGGACATTATGAACAGGGACACTGGCACCATCAAAATGGCTGGGCACACACACCATGGTATTGTCAAAGGGAGATCAGGCCTGTGAAACCTGATTGACCTCTCTGCAGTTGTCAACAAACACAGGGACGAAGGGAAGATGGAAAACAATCTATACCTTCATTTAGCCCAATCCTCTCACACTAATACCCAGGTGGGAAGGATACATAAGCCTAGACAGTTAGGCACCAAACTGTAGGTTACTAGATGGGTAGCTGACCCAATGATAGTAGCCACTCAGTCAAAATAGTAGAACTCACCTCTAATAGTACATTCATCCAAAATGGTTTACCCCAAGGATTGGTCTGGGGGCCACTACTGTATGAGATATATGTATGTGAGGTAAAGGACAATAGCCCCGTCAAGGCTGTGAAGGTGCAGTCGTTACTGGCCGTAGGTGGGGATGTCATTCCCACCTTATCCATATGGGGGCTCATGGGCCTCTGATTCCAGAACACCCTCCCCATCCAAGGTATTTACCCCCCACATGTGTCATACACCACCCCTGTCTGCTGTCCTGTGTGAATTGTCTGTCTCCCTACCCAACCTACCTCCTCAGACATAACAACAATTCTTCTCCAACATCACACTCTCACCTTAATGAAGATAAAAAGGGCATCTGTCCCCCAAAATATTATTGCTCCATCCATTTTGCACAGGTGTCCACTAGACACATGTAATCTGGTCCAATTGGCTTGACAACACTTTTCTGTTGTCCTCACCCCTCTCTCTGTTGTTTGAGTGTCCAAATTCACTTCCAAATTCTGTACAAATGCACAGCTGTTGTTGTCCAAGAAATGGGCATGTATGGACCTTCCCTATACCCCTCCTGCACATCCCTAGCTACCTGTCATATTGTTTTTCCCCCTGTGTGCCCCTTTCTCACCACTTTCCTATAACCCCTTTTTCTTTTCTTTTAAAGGAATTAACATGGGTGTAAGTGGCAAAAAGCCAGTTAAAACTGTTGAAAACTCCTTTAACCACTCTGTCTCCATCAGCCACTGTTCTACCTAGCAACAAAATGCTCAGCCCTACCATATCTCAATCCCAGGACCCTATACATTACAGTCAAAGAAATATACTACTACACCATTCAAGCTGTAGAAATTTGCAAAAACTTTTCAAACATATCATTCAGTAGTCATTCAACAGTAGGGAAAAAGCTCTGTGGAACCACTCAGGGTTTTTATATATACATATACAGATATATATGTATGGAGATACATGTATGAAAAATATATTAAAAAAAATATATATATATATATATATATATATATATATATATATATATATATATATATATGTGTGTGTGTGTGTTTGTGTACACACACACACACACATATATATATATATATATATATACATATATATATATATATATATATATATATATATATCTACACACACACACACACACACACACACACACACACACACACACACATACACACACACACACACACACGCACATGCTCATAACACGTAGTGCACTCGTATCTCAGTACCATACCTCCCAACCTGTTAGTGCAAGAAATCTGGGCCATGGCTGTAAGAATGGGAGGACAATGGGCTACAACTAGAGACATATTTCAAATAGTGCCCTTAGAAATGCAGAAAGTTGCTGGAGTAACAGGATTTGTTTCAGCATACATGTTCTGAAGGATATGAGGTCTGGAACTGAAATTACGTCATCATTTACTGACAATCTTAGTGATTTACCACAGAAATTAGAATAAATCATGGAACAGAGATAAAATATGAGCTATAAACCTGGATGTTCTGCAACAATCCGGCCAGTTGACAGTTATGCATAGAACCCCTTAGTGCAACAAATCTGTCACCACAGTTGAAGTTGTAAGAGGTATTTCCAACTACTCTCTGTGATGCTGTTGTTCACACACCTCCATGATGTCCCCCTCAAAGGCAAGGAAAAGGGGCAATGCCCACATGAAGTACTCAATTATAAGAGTGTGTTGCCATGCCATTGGCTATAGGAATAACAACACAGTTGTTCTGCATGCAGTAAGCAAGTAGGGGACACCAACTGGTGCACAGGCCATCAGCTGCTCATGATCATGACCTACAAAAGGCAAGCTGCTGCTTATTCAAAACCAATGTATACCTTAAATCTGAGAGAGAGAGAGAGAGAGAGAGACAGAGAGAGAGAGCGAGAGACAGACAGACAGACACACACACAGACCGTGAATAAGATAAAAAAACTCGGAAACTATACTTGGAAAAAAAAGTATGTCAAACAAGTAAGCATCAACAACTCCAATACTGAAAAGAACAGGAACTTCCCAAAGAAACTCGTGCACGAAAGGATGTAAATTCTTTTCTTTTATTCCACAATCCTATAGCAGTTAAGCGCTTTCAACTGGAACCCAGTCTTCTTCAGAACAGTCAACAAGCACCATAACTTCCTTTTTATACATAAACCAATACAATCATTTTAAAAATTGCGCCAAAACATTTAAAGGTATAGTGCACATTCAGCAGCAATGACCATAAAAAATCAATATTTATAATCTTCCTAGATATTTGAATAAACCCATATCTAGTGTATACAATAATTATACTGTCAAACTATTAAACTATATAAAATATTTATAAAACATTTGTATATTTAAAATTATTTTTAAACATGTATGTAAACTATATATAGTATATAAAAAAAACTAAAAACTCTATTTCATATTCATACTACTATCAATATTGGAAGACTTGAGACTTTTTAATAAATCAATAAGTATATTACCAATACTATAATAACTCAATGACTTATACTAAGAGAGGACCAAGAAAGGTTTAATACTGATGGACTCGTTTAGTCCTGGAGGTCTAGTAGCGTCTAATAAAATCTGCCATCTGCTTTCCAAGGCAGCCAGTTTCATCTTCCAGTTTCCCCCAAATGTTGAATAACTAATGGTATCTATGATAGCAAACTGAAAAGTGTGCTCTTTACCATATTCATGGATATGTTTAGACAATGCATTCTTCATGTCCTTCCTCTGAATACGGTAAAGGTGTTCATATATACGCTTTTTGAAAACTCTTTCAGTCTTGCCTATGTAATACATAGGACAAGTACAACATGTAGCAATATATATCACCCTACTTGTGTTACAATTTCCAGTTCTAGTTCTAATACATGTAGAGTTGAAGTTTTAAGTCTAATGTATCTGGATTCATTAATAAACTTACACTGTTTACATCTGCCGATTTTGTTGTACCTTTGTACATATCCTTTGTGGCATTATCATAATTGGCTTTCTCTAATAATCTTTTAAATTAATGCCTGTCTTATATACAAATTCAGGAGAATTTCCCACATTACGCTCCAAATTCAACTAACAAGTATATTCCAATGTTGTCGTAATATGTCCTTAATAAAACACGATGTGGAGTGTAAGTCAAAATACATGCTCGACTAGAATAACTGGATGGCAGCCCTTCATGTTTTCATTAACTATATATTTACCTAATAAAGGGGTACTTCTTACCCCATTCATTACCCACATATTCAATTGTATCCAGGAGCATGTGGTCCGGATATCCACGATTACTAAATAATGTCCTAATGGTATCAAGTTCCGTTCTCATCACAGCTTCTATCGAAGACATCCTCGCTGCACGGATACACTGCCCCTTTACGATGTTTTTAAAAATGTGTGGAGGATGGTTACTTGTAAAATGTAGGTAATCATTGGAAAAAGTTGGTTTGCGGAAAATTCTAGAAGTGAATGTATGTTGGTCAAGACCAACCAAGACGTCCAAATAAGCAATGTCCACAGTACTAGTTTGATGAGTAAATTTTAAAATGTAGAGGATAGATTGATGAAAGCCATAAATTCTTGTAATTCCTCTATAGAGGCCTTCCACAAAATAAAAATGTCATCCAAAAATCTGGCATAGAATGAGATGTGAGTATGAAAATGACTTTTAAATAACACTTCCTCTTCCCATTCCAGCATCACCATGTTGGCAAAGATGGGGGCACACGCACCCATAGCAACACCTTTTGTTTGCTTGAAATATTCCCCTTGAAACACAATATAATTGTGATCTAACACCAGTCCCATCATGTCACACAACAACACAACCTTGTCCCAACTAACCCCTGCATGTTTCCTGAGGCTATTTGAGAAATGTTCGATTCCTAGTTCTCTGGGTATACTGGAGAAAAGATCGACCACATCAATGGTGACTAAGATGAGGTCTGGTCTCCAATATTCATGTTGTAATTTGCCCAAAAAACTCCACGAATCTTTCATGATGTGTGGGATATTTCCATAAATGTGTTTTAGTTGATGATCAATCCATTTCCTATGTTATAAGTCTTGGAATGGGAGCCGGAGATGATGGGTCTGAAGGGTGGTTGCTCCAAGGATTTGTGAAGTTTGGGTATGCCAACAATGGTTGCCAAAATGGGGTGGTCATTCTTCAAAAACATATAAGTGTCATTTGTAATCCTGTTGTCTATTAAATATTCCTCTATAGCCAGATCTATACGATGGTGTCCGATGTTAATCTGATTTAAGGAGACATTTTCATAAGTGTCTGCCTGATTTAAGATGTCATAAATACAAGACTTGTATGCTTCAACATAAAAAAGTACTAACCCACCACCCTTGTCGGGTTTCATGATGCACTCTTTATTCTGCATCACTTGGTTAAGACATTCCTTTTCTGATTGAGTAAGATTTTGTGGTGGACCGTTATGCAACAAATTCCTATGTCTAATGTCCCTGTGTAGTCTATAAATGTCTTGACTAACCAATTTCTCAAAATTTGATATACTGGGATGAGATACAGGAACATAGGAACTCTTTTTGCGCAACTGTATGTTTTCCGTACCAACTGCCTGGTCCGTTGAGCCATCAAAAATCACAGCCAAATTGAGTTTGCGACAAAAAAGTTTCACCTGCTTGATATTATCAACTAAATTATTGCTAACAGTGGGAATAAATTTCATTCCTTTGTGCATGACCCGAATGAAGTCGTCATTTACCTCCACATCTGTGTAGTTATAGACTTTGAAACCTTCAAAACATGTGACCATAGGATAATTCAAAGATGACTTCCTACTACTAATAGTATTTCCCTCTGAAACAATATTCTGATCAATAAGAGGAGTAAATGTCACAGATTCAGTTTCATAAGTCTTATCTACTGTAACTACACTTGCTCCTGTGTGGGAATGTTGATCTATTTTTTGTATTGGGTCCACTGTTTGTTGGGATGTCTTGCAAAAAGAGGCTTGGCACTCTGAAAATCCCTATGTGTAGTCCAACGGGGGGTGGACATAAAACCTACTTCTGACTCTTTAACTTTAGGCCATATATAAGCTCTGTTGTTACTGTATGCTTCGTGGTCCCTAGTAAGTTTCTTGCTTTTCTTCTCAAATATAATATTGGCCCTACTCTCCGCTTGAAAAAATTGTTTTTTAAAAAGTTCATTCCAAGTCTCATAATCTACATCGTTACATATAGTCTCATACATGATTTCTAACTCATCTCCTAAAAGGTCACGTTTCTCTTGTTGATATTTTAATAACAGTTCCATGAAAGCAATTCCAAAACCATCAAACATACTATTAAATTCATTCATCACTTCCACATTATAAAATATGCCTAATGGTAATTTAAAAAATCGTAAACCTTTAGGAACCATCTTCAGATTTATACAATTTTTAAATAATTAACATCTATTTTGCATTGTTGTATGCAGTAAGTTTCTTACCAAAGTCATAAATCATTTCTTTCAGAGAGCTATATATGTGATTTTTCTCATTAAATTTCTTATTGTAATTCTTTTTACCAAAGTCATACATATCACCATGTCCATTTAGCACATTTTCAAATAGCTCTCTTTCATTTGTCTTTGTGGTAAACAATTCACTATTCATTATTTTATTATGTTCAGGTTGGTCAAAAATCCTTTTTGTTTGTTTAGGTTTAGGGCTAGATATAATATAGGCAACAGTACCTTTTTTGTCAACATGATGTTTCTGCTGAATGCTCCCGTTAGGTTTATTGGTGTATACCGTCTTTGGTCTAGCCCCATTCCGTTCCGCCTCACGTCTTGCCCTCGATATGCTAAAATCAAAAGTGAAGTCCTGGGCTGGTGTGAGTGCATCATCGTGAAAAACAAACCGTCGCTGTTCTTTAGGTGATATAGCAAAACCGTCACTAGTATCCGGTAAATCAATTGTGGCTTTGTTGTTATGAACTGCATCCTCCGAAGATAGTAAAGCTACGGGAAAGCCACGTTCAGGTGTGGGTAACCTCCTCCTGAAACTCGTTGCCTCATGCCCCAATGCATCAACGCCAGACACCTTCCAGTTTTCTTCAGGGACTTCCCCTTCCCTTCTGAACGCCAGCGTGCTTTCTTTTGATGGACAACCGTCACTTTGGGGTGAATGCAAATCAGGCATAGTTTGCAATCCATCATTAGAAGCCTGAAGTGCCTTATTAAAACCAATACTGTTTGGAAGTACCTTGTTAGAAGCAATACTGTTTAAGAGATCGAACAGTTTATGTATTTCGCCCTGCACGGCTGATACTTCAGCCCGAAGTCCATTAAACTCCTCTCGAGACAATGAAGCCTCTAAGGTAGTCTCCTGTTCAGCCATGTCAACCAATAAACAAAAAGAAAGTTCAACAACTCCAATACTGAAAAGAACAAGACTGGGTTCCAGTTGAAAGCGCTTAACTGCTATAGGATTGTGGAATAAAAGAAAAGAATTTACATCCTTTCGTGCACGAGTTTCTTTGGGAAGTTCCTGTTCTTTTCAGTATTGGAGTTGTTGAACTTTCTTTTTGTTTATTGGTAAACAAGTAAGCATGTAATTGAAAGCAGTAGGGGGTATGTAATAATGGGAAATAGGAAGTTTAACAAATATGTCTCAACAAGACTTGCTGTACTATATATTCTTGATCAGCAACTACGGCCATAGCATCTGGGCCTGTCTGTAGTGACATAGATTACAGCTCACGGCCCTGAGTCACCCCAGGAAAGGATGTCTCACATATAACTACTACTGGAGTGTCTGTTGGACAATGCTGACTGTGACACTGCTAGGCCAGCTACTGGGATGTCGTAGATATCCATATGTTATTTCTGAATACAGCTATGATAAAAATGTTTGTCTCACAAATCTGAGACCTATACAGGGTATGTGTATAGTAAACTACTGTCGCAGACATGTGTGTTGAACTGCATGTGATATACTTAGGTCATACCATTCAACTGTCCAGTGTTATGCATACTGACCATATGTGTGCCTCACATTTGTAGTCATTTACTCATAAGAGTTGGGTTATGTCCTGCAAATCATTGGCAAATCTGTGAAGACTGACATTAGAACATAATAGCATACGTATGAGTGTCAGACATCCTCCAGTGTATTTCTGTGTATGCAAAGCCTACTGTGCTATCAACTGACTTAAGTGTGTTGCAGCAATATTATCAATAACTTTGGCCCATTGCCAACCATTTATGTGTGCCGTTCTCCAGGTGTCCTGCTCTAACAGGTCAAGAGGTATGACTGAGCAGGAAGAGTGGAAATACAGTGTGCCATACTGACACAAAACAGAAATGTATATCAGGTATCACCTGTGCACATGTATGTATGAGTAGGTATAACTGAAAGCCTAAAAAAAATGGATATGAGATGCAAAATCTCAGGTAAATAAGCTACACATGTTGTACATGTGTGTAATCTTAGTTTCAGTGCATCCAACAGACATAGATTTCCACAGCTACTGGTTGCTGCAATGCCCTTACACAAACATGAGTGCTAGAATAAGCATGATTATCCAGTTGAAATTAGAGAGGTGTCCAACTGTGTTATGACCATGTGTCCATGCCTACTACAAACAGCTATATAAGTACCTACATGGCTGTATGGACTCAGCAATACCTGACTTGCAAAACCTGCCTCCACCACGGTTGAGTAATCCCCTTTGGTGGACAGCAGCAATACACAAACCACATAATCGGTTGCTATATTGGCTGGACAAGGGCAATTAGCAGCAGGCACCAACTTGGAAGCAGGTCATACTTTGTCTGAACAAGCATATAATGTCACAGGTGTGTCACGGTAAGGCTAACTACGAGCACAAATTGGACACATCCACCAAGGCCAATCACAAGGCTGTCTTCACATATGTCTTCATCTCAGAGACAACAACCCAACCCACCCTGTACTGGTGGTCAGTCACACCACATACACACACAACATAGCTATAGCCATCCCGCTGCAGACAGGTTAAGAGAAAACATCACCTCCCTGTCCCACCATCAGTATAGTTGGATAAGCACAGCACCCGCACCCCTCTCCTCATCATCAGGAAGCAGGTACATAATGCCTACTCAAAGGCAACAAAATAAGTCTCCATGGGACCTGATAATATCCCTGTCTGCATCCTACATGAACTCAGGCATATGCTCCCAGCTCCATTACACACTGTACTCAAGCAAAGCCTGAGCCCCATTGCCATCCCATCTGCAAGGAAGATGGACACTGTCATCCCTCTACACAAAGGGGAAAGATGAATGTTGGATTATGTAATTTACTGGCTCTCATTGAGGGAACATGAAACATCAGGACCAGGAGTGCAATGCAAGCTCATGCTATACTGATAGATGACAGGGGTATGATGTGGTTGTACGTGGTGGCTAATGATAAAAATGTTGATGTTTAGGTTCTGTAAAGAATGTTGACCAATGTATGAGGTCCTGTAATGCGTTTCCCTGTTTATGTCTTCCAGGTGACATGCCACGTGTCCATTACCTATAGTACTCTGCAGCTGAAAATGAGACTATCATTAAGCTAATCATCCAGCACCATGGGGTGATGTTTGGCCATAGGCCACAGGATCTGTGGGAGCAGACTGCCCTGTGGAGTGAGCTGGTCCACATGGTGAACAAAACTGGCCACCATGGCCGCACATACGATCAGGTCAGGCATCGTGCGACTGACCTGATACGCTGTGCCTGGAAAAGGGTTGCTGCTGTGGCCAGGAACCATAACATTACAAGTGGGGGTCTTGCCACACAGGCCTCATTTATGACAGCAGTGGAGCTCCTTGCCAACCTTGGGGTAGCCCCCACATACCAGCCAACACAAGAAACACAAGTCATGGAGGTGGGTGGCACCCAGGCAACAGGTGAGAAAGGTGCAAGTAAAGCCACAGTGTGCATCAATTGAATCATGTAGCAGTCATACTGGCTTCTGTAGAGTTTCTAGATGCATATGAAAGGTCAAACTGGATTTGTGGCTGGGGTTTAGTAATGCACATGAGTGTACATCTATGGTGATGGACAGAAAATTGTGTACTATCAGAGCTTGTACTGACCATGTGCAGGAAAGTAGCATTCATCTTGTACCAATGCCAAATGTGAGTCTGCTGACAATACCTATCTCCCACAACTATATAGGTACCTTTGGTTCATAGGTTCATAAGTTCATACTAGGCTATCTGCCCTAGGGCATTTATAAGCCTAGCCAGAGTGTGTATGGCTTTCGCCACCCATTTTAAATTAATTTTGCTATGCCCTTTTTCGAGGTTAGTATACTGTGCCTCTGTCTAACAGTGACACAGAAGTGATACCCGGGGTAAACCTACAATCTCCCATCCACTCATCAAGATTCCTCTTGAAGAGAGTCAATGAGGGACTCTGCCTAACCTGGACTGGGATTTTATTCCAGAGTGAAGGGAGCCTCTGGGTTATGAATCTGTCCCTCCAGCATGTCCTATTTATTTCAGTGCTGAGGTTTAAGTCCCTCAGCGCGTAGCTCAATGGGATTTGGATTTTCTGAGGTGCAGCATGTCCATTAATTCCGGGTTGGACATGGCTTTATACGTCAGGCACAGATCGCCTCTGAGCAGGCGGTATGCCACTGAGTAGAGCTGGAGTTTCTTTAACCGGGCAGCATACGGCATCTGTTTGAGCCCCTTGATCCTCTTGGTGAGGTACTTTTGGGGTCTTTCCAGTTGCTGCAGGTGTCTGGTAAGGTACATCCCAAAAGGGCATTGTACTCAATTATGGGCCTGATGAGGGATGAGTAAAGAGGCACTATGACCTCCCTGATCTAGATGTGAATCCCTTCATGATTAGGTGGGCTATATAAAATGTTTTTCTAACCACTTTGGCCACGTGGTTGTCAAATGAGAGATTGCTATCAACTTGGGTCCCCAGGTCCCTAATTACTTCTTCTGTACTTAATGGATTACCACCTATGTGGTAATTTGTGGGCACTTTGTTTTTGCCAAAGGTGATGACTATACACTTTTTGGCATTTAGCTTGAGGCCATGGCTCTGGCACCAGTTGTCTGTTTCTATGAGGCCCTTTTGGAGGATGCTTGTGTCGGCTGGAGAGTCTATTATGGCACCCAGTTTGCAGCCATCTGCGAACTTGGTCAGCCACAGTCCTTCCATGTTGGCCTGTACCTCCGAGAAATATATACCGAACAAGAGAGGTCCCAAGACTGAGCCTTGTGGGATGCCACTTGTAACTGGTTTGGAGTCTGACATGGCTCCAGCTATTCTAACCGTGTGGGTTCTGTCCTTGAGCCAGTTTGCAACCCATCTAGTGACATAGGGGTTTATATTTAAGCTGGTGAGCTTATCTATAATGCCCGAGTGGGGTATTGTATCGAAGGCTTTTGCGAGGTCCAAGTAGGCTGTGTGGATCACCTTCCCCTTGTCAATGGCCTTGGTGACTGTTTCAAAGAAATCGACCAGGTTTAAGAGGCAGGATCTTCCCTTAACAAAGCCGAACTGGGTAGGATCCAGTGTCTGTAGGTCCCCAATATCTTTATTTATAAGGTCCATGATGATCCTTTCCATAGCTTTGCAGACCAAGCTAGTGAGACTTATGGGGCGATAGTTTCCAGGATCCGTTGAGGCACCACCTTTGTGAAGAGGGACCACTGTTGCTGTATGCCACTCTTTGGGTACATATCCTGTATTAAGGCTGAGATTGAACAGTAGTTTTAGGTTTGGGTTTAGCTCTTCTTGGAGTTCATGTAGGACGCAGCCCGGGACACCGTCTGGTCCCATTAATGCTGTATTTCTTGCTTTGGAGAGGGCAGCTCTTACCTGAGCATCTGAGATGTCAGGGGGGCAGCACTCTGCTGGGATAGATATTAGCCCTTTTGGTGGGGGGGGGGAGAAGTTTGCACTGAATCTGTCAGCTAGGATGTTGGCAATGTCTGTGGGTTCGGTGTATTTTTTGTCATTTTGGACTAATTCTGAGCATATCTGGGAATTCCCACCCAGGTTCCTAACATAACTAAAGAAAGCCTTGTGATTATCCTTAGTGTCCTGTGCAATTTTTCTCTCGAAGCTGGCCTTAGACGATTTTATGAGTGCCCGTAGTTTTTTGCTAATACTGATCAGAGATGCCTTCCTTTTTTGGGATTTTGCTCTGTCATGTAGTAGCTTCCTCCTTCTATTGTATAGTTTGTTTATGGCTGGGGTCCACCAGACAGGACGTCTGCCTTTGGAGGATTGGGTCTTGGTTTTATTTGGGATTGCATGATCCATGCCTTCCTGAAGGTGTTCATAGAATGCGTTTATAAAGGATTTTGTGGTCTGGGCCGTATTATCCACAGGCGTGGGGGCTTTGAAGGTTCCACCTCGGTTTTGAGGAGTGTGAAATTTGCTTTAGAGAAGTTTTTCACTGTGGTTTTCTGGGCATGGGGTGGGGTCGGGATGTGAATATCCAGTGAGATTAGTTTATGGTCTGATCTTACCAGTGAGGGATACACCTATGGTCTGGAGCATAGAGTCCCCATGTTGGTGATGATCAGGTCCAGTATGTTTTCCCCTCTTGTGGGAGTGGTAACAAGTTGTTCCATAGCATTTGAGTTTATAAATTCTAGGAACCTTTGGGCTAGGGTGTTGGAGCTAGAGTAATGCTCCCAGGTCTTGATGTGGGACAGCAGCCTGAAGCCAGGGAGTATCGGATTGTCCTGTAGTGGCTCATCAGTACTCCAGGCTTGTTAAGGTCATGCATTTTACCATGCACACAATGTTACTCTTAACCATATTGTGATATCTGCATTTTCACTTGTGGTGGGGTTAACTGCATTGCATCACAGTAGTCACCACAGGGACCTATTTGCAGGAGATGTAACTTATCTGTAGCATACCTCACAACTGGTCATTGCAAGAAATATGGACAAAGATTGACAAAATGGGGTAAAAAAGGCACAAAACTAGGGACACATTCTATAAATTAGTGTTATACAGTGCATATAACTGGTGTACATACACCTGTTCAAATGCAAGGTATTTGTGATATAGAAAAAAATGAGATCACAATAAAACATTTCCAAACTCTTCCAACCTTTCATGTGACCTATAACCTGTAGAATTCAATTGTAAAACAAACAAATCTTTTAGGGAAACATTTATGGGAAATGAAAAATGTACAAGAAACTAGATGCATAAGTGTACACAGGCTGAAGCTAATACTGTGTTGAAGCAGCTTTCGATATAATTACAATATTATGTCCTCTTGGGTACACATCTGACCTCAATTACAGAGACTCCTTGATTAACAGTAAATAATGGTCAGCTGTCCTACCAAGATTTACATGACATTTACTCAGTTGCTTGTCACAACAACAGCCATGGTTTGCATAGAGCTTAGGAAGTAGCAAAGGGATCTCATTTTTGAAAGGTATTAGCCCGGAGAAGGGCACAAAAACATTTCCACAGCATTGCATATGCCACGGAACACAGTGCAGACAGTCATCAAAAGGTGGTGGAAATATGGGGCAAGAGTGACATTGCAAAGAAGAGGACATCCCTCCAAATGTGTTGAATAGACAAGACCCAAACTGGTCAGGAAGGGCTGCCAGGAGACCTACAGTAAAACTAAAAGAGTTGCAGGACTCTTCAGAAAGTACTGGCTGTGTACTACATATGACAACAATCTCCTGTATTCTCCACATATCTGGCCTGTGGGGTAGGTTTGGAAGATGGAAGCCTTTTCTTACACTGAACAACATCCAAGTCTGGCAAAATTCTCAAGTACAATACATCAGGTCTCCCAAAAGCATGTGGGAAAATGTGTCATGCTGTAATGAGACTGAGGTTGCACTTTTTGGCCACAATTCCAAAAGGTTTGTTTGGCACAATAACAACACTGTGCATCACCAAAAGAACACCATCCCCATGGTGAAGCAGGGTGATGGCAGTGTCCTGCTTTGGGGTTGCTGTTCATAAGCTGGAAGTGGGCCTTTAGCCAAGGTGGAGGGAATTATGAACAGTTCCAAATGCCAGTCCCTTTTGTCCCAAAATCTTCATGTGTCTGCTAGAAAGCTGTAGATGAAGAGGAATTACACCTTTCCAAATGACAATCACCCAAACCAAACATCCCCATCACAACAAATGGCTTCACCAGAAGACAATCAATGTTTTGGAATGGCCCAGCCACACTCCACACCTATATCCAACAGAAAATCTGCAGGGTGCCCTGAAGAGGGCTGTGCACATGAGATGCCCTCACAATCTGACAGAGTTGGAGGGCTTCTGCAAGGGGCAGTGTGCAAATATTGCTAAGTCGAGATGTGCCATGCTGATAGACATCTTCCGAAGAGAACTGACTGCTGTTATTACATCAAAAAGTGCTTTAACAATGTATTAGTTTAAGGGTATGCACATTCATGCAACCAGCCTATTGTATGTATTTCACCCTCTATATGTTACCCCTAACCGATGTGTTTGTTCTTCAATTGGATTGCACAGGTTATAAGTCATATTAAAGGTGGGAAATGTCACGACATGCTTTCTGTGGCCTCATGTTATATATCAGAAAAAACTGGCATGTTAACAGGGGTGTGTACACTTATTATATCCACTGTAAGCTTAGCAGGTTGTTAGTGTAACCAGGTTTGTTTTAACATACACATATTGCAGGTGTTGAAGTGTGAATCTCAAACCATGTCATTAATTAGTAACGCCAATCTTCAGATCATCCCAGTAATGTGTCAGACAAGCACAGAATTTATGAGGAACAGACCAGATATATGAGCCACACATCTAGACATTCAGTGAAACTCTGTACAGTTTAGAGTTATGTTCTATAGGAGTTGGCACTGTGCTATACAGGTGAACAGTAATAATGTGTACATGGCTGCAGTGTGTGCTAGGTGAAGGCCCATTACCTACTAACACTACTCACATATCCCAGAGGTGTATATTAGTAGTAACATTAAGTGGAAAGGGCTAAATTGCATGATGTTGAGGGCCTGTCCAAAGTGTGTATGTTGTGGTCTGACTGTGTCCTGAATATCACCAGTTGGCTATTGTGAGGTCTGTGTAATGCCTTTGTGCTGCCTCACCTGTATGTGTCTGTGTGTGTCAAAGTGTGTGTGTGTGTGTGTGTGTGTGTGTGTCTGTGTGTGTGTGTGTGTGTGTGTGTGTGTGTGTGTGTGTGTGTGTGTGTGTGTGTGTGAGTGTGCGTGTGTGTGTGTACCAGCAAACCTTATAGTGCAGGTGTTAATATATTACATATGCTGTCTTCCCCTCACAGGTGGACATGGTGGTCTTGGTTCCTCCTGCTCAGAATCTGATGTCAATGTCTCTGTAGACTCTGACAATGATGGTAGTCATAATGTGGCACAGGTGGGGTTGTCAGGGGATGAATCTGTGCCATTGGTTAGCATCACACAGTCATCGACAATGTCCCAAGCACAGTCACAAGACCCACCCATACCCCGTCCCCAGCAGCCACTGATAATAGACAGTTGGCAGATGGTGGCATGGAACAGGCTAATGTGGTGACTATGGCAAATGTGAGCATAGCCATTAGCCATAACCAGAGTGCAGCCGTGGTTCCACACAGGCGGATGGACAGGGGTGTTTGAAGGAGGACTGCTGCTCATCAAGCCACTGTCACAAGTGCCATGACAGGTGTCACCAGATGCATGTTTCAGGCTTACATGAATGCACAGGCACGTAGTGAACACAACACTAGACAAAACTCAGTGTCTTGGATGCAACTCTTCCTGGCTTACGTGGTGGCATGCATGACATTTTTGAGGTCACATGTCAAAATAATAAGGTCATAAATAGATGGTGGGGTGAGACCTTGGCAATCCTCGACCATGGCATGTCTGTGCTAGAGCATGTGGTGGAAGATGGGCATTGGCCACGTGGATGTAGGTCAGCACCAACATCAGTTGAGA